>NW_006800097.1:1170457-1325929 GCF_000485575.1 Poecilia formosa
GCGTTGTCCCATACTTACGACACCTCAGTCAACACCTCCACACAATAATTCAGCGCATGAGTGACAACTTTTTTCACCACAAATGCAACATGTGACTCAGTACAGTTAGCTTTGCTAGCATCACGTCCACGGAGCTTACCTTTCTTTAGCTTTCTTTCGAAGTGACGCTAAAAGTTGGACTAAGTCCCCACCGTCCTTGAAAGCGAAGCGTTGCTTATTTTAAAATAAGCCATGACTTACATGGCTTATTTTACATGTCGCCATATCTATGATTTATGCAGCGCTATTATATAACTGACGATCAGACAGACATCTTCTCCCGCTCAGAGGAAACCACTGCGCATGTCTGGAGCTCCGCGTGCGAGTTAAGGGGGAGGCGATGGGTGACAACAGACACTAAGTCACGTCATTGCTTGGATTTTACGGCGCCACCTTAAAACCCTGAACTTCACATTTTAACGGAAAAAAAGAGCAACACGGCTTGGATGTAACGAGTAACGCGACAGTTTTGTAGAAATGTAGTGAAGTAGAAAGTACAGATTCTTACTGTAAAATGTAGTGGAGTAAAAGTAGAAAGTACCCATTATTAAATCTACTTAAGTAACGTACAGATACATGGAAATTGTACTTAAGTACAGTAACGAAGTACTTGTACTTCGTTACTTCCCACCACTGATAAGTACTCATTGTAATTTCTCTTAGACTGGAGATGTTGAATTATTTAATTTCTTTTTTCCCCAAATACTTAATCTTCTAAATAAAATGAATTTTCAGCTTAAAAGGTTTTATGCCCCTTATTGATTCCAACTTCAGAATCCAATATGGCTGACTCATTCATGAAACAATATAATAAATGTCATTAAATTTGTTCTTTTCTGATTTTGAGTCCTATAAACAGACTTTTACAATTTTTATTATTTAATTTTATCTGTGATTTAAAGAATGTGAAGAAAAACACTGTAGTCTTTGTTAAGTTGGTTCTGTTGCCAAATGCTACAAAATCATATTTATGTTGCAAGTGGAACAGAATGAACTGGAATGTGACTTTATTCCATTTGATGTCATTTCAACTTCCGGGACGATTATCAAGCAGCTTGTAATTTTATGGAATAAATCCAATAATTTTTTTCAGTTTTCTTCGTGATTTTGCAATTACTTTTTATTGGGATTATAGGAAATCAAGTTACCACATTCCATGCCTAAAGGGTCTTTGTGATGTTAAAACTATTCTTTATCTGAATATGTTTTACTCATTGTTTTTATGCTAAAACTTAAAGTGAACTTTAAATTATCTGTGGGACATTTTCTGACACTTTTTTAAAGGTTTTATAAGAAATGTTTTAAATCCCTCCTGCTGCTTTTCGGTTATTCTCGCCTCATCAAACTTGCAATAAAGGTCTTCAAAAGCCACGCTACTGAGGATTTAAAGCTTATCTTTGCATTAAAGATAAAAAGCCTTGTGATTAAAGGGGTGCTGAGGTTGAAGTCAGTCTTTATAGAGGCATAGTCACTTTACGGTGCTCAACTTTAACAGCTCTTCTGTTGCAAAGGAATCTTGTTTTATTCCTGCTACAGCACAAACACTTTGAAGCAAACTCTTGAGGAGAGGAGAGTTTACCTCAGTGGAACAGCAGATAGAAGGCATTTCATTTAATGTAACGAAAACTGAGTTATTTCAAATGGATGTTTGCTACAACAGCTTTAAGAATGGGAGACCTGGGCAAAGACTTTCACCATAAGTAAGATTTGAACAGAAAGACTTGATGTTCTTTAGGTAATTCAACCAGAATATAAGAATTTTTGCAGTCCAGATTGAAAGTGTCAAACTCCTTTTAGCTGTTGGCTAAAATGAGATGTTAAATAGCAGCAGAGCAGCTCTGAGATGTGCTTGACAATATTTGTAGCGACAAATGGTACAAGAGACAACTCTGCAGACGTAAGAGTCACTTTTGCTTGTCCTATACATCTTAGCTGACATCCTGTCAAGCTGCACCTTATCCTTGCAGCAGGCAGCACCGTGGAGGTGATTTAATCCCAAATAATAGCTTCCTGTCAAGGAAACTATACAGGAATAGTGTCTTTATGTTTCAGTGCATGCTTTTGTTTCCTTTTAAAACAAAAAGTCAGTACTTTGATTCTAATTTTTCTATATGAAGGTCTGTTGCTGATTGTAGCCAAATGGCTGAAGCTTCCTTACTGCAGTAGATGGACTGCATTTAGTATGAATATATTCCAAATGGATTTCAGACAAGCATCTGCATACAATCCTAATATTTTAATCTTCATTGTTCAACCACATGTTTTTGATTTGGTTGACTTTAGATTATGATGATTTTTAGATACCACTATTCACAAACAGATATAGGATGTGTGTCAAAACTTTCAGCTTGTCTATATGGCAACAGCCTGTCATTGGTGCATTTGTTTAGTATGCTAAAATTAAGATAATCAACTAAATAATGTACTTGCTTTGTTGCATTCTTTGCAAAATACTCATGTTATGAATACAGATGATGAAGAATGACTTGTAAAATACAACACAAATTTCTGAGCTGAAATAATGCCTCTAGGGACATCAATCCCTAGAAGGACGTATTAACAGTTTTTGTCTCATTACTGGACTTTGAGCGGTGTGTGTCATTTGGATCAGACTCCTGTTGGAGACAGAAATCACTGCAGCCAGCAGGATGACATCACCTCCGTATATCACTGCAGGACAGCTCTCTCTAACGTTTTTTTTTTTTGGTCTGACCGTTCATCTGATAAATAGATTACTCCAACTTTTTGGCTC
This sequence comes from Poecilia formosa, assembly GCF_000485575.1. Classification (NCBI taxonomy): domain Eukaryota; kingdom Metazoa; phylum Chordata; class Actinopteri; order Cyprinodontiformes; family Poeciliidae; genus Poecilia; species Poecilia formosa. Next base: position 1,173,249 of record NW_006800097.1, read on the forward strand.
TCATGCTTGTTGAGCAAAAATCCTCATTGTTGCACCTTTTATGTGCATGAGTGTTAACCTAACAGATGCTATCTTAGCATGGTGGACTGCTGACTGGACACATGATGTCATAATAATGTTGGAGAGCCAGCATGGAGAGGATCATGCTACCATACCAAACCGTTCAGCACAATTTGTCATGCATTTTAGCCCCTGGAATCTATATTGCATTCACAATCTATTTTTTTTTAAATGTTGCAGGAAAATAAGTAGGTATTACGTACACCGGACTGCAGTGAATAATGTAGGGTATTTATAACAAATAAATAAACAGTAAATATCAAATATAAATTATTTTTTCTTGCATGCTCTCATTTTAAAAACAGTGATGCTGTTAATCTACAAGTGAGCAGCCATGAAAGACTTTTGTAAAGCCATCCAATTAAAAAAAAACGTGTAAAATATTTTAGAACCAAGAACAAATAGTCTCATGAATCATTTAAACTGTTTGAAAAAGAGAAAACTTTATTAATTGGGTGGTTTGCTGCAGACTGTGTGGTGATTATCCAAGCGATCGAGCATGTTGTTTTTTTTGTTTGTTTCCTTTTTCATTGTTTTCAGTTTGCACATGATTTTCTCAGGTCTAATTTCCTGTGGGATACAACAACCAAGAGCTTAGTACTGAACACATTAGGCTACAACACTGCCATCTAATGGTCAAGACGAGACATTGCAACTTTATTTTCTCTGAAACTATTTAAATCCTAAAATTTAGCACAACGGAAAGGAATAACATAAAATTAGCAATTAAATACATTAAAAACATTTAATTATGATATGGTAATTGGAGACTTCTTTTTATACATTTGAATCTTTATTAAAATGTATTTATATCTGATTTGGTCTATGCTCAGTATGGATCAGTAATTGAGGAAAACAAAATTTACTTAAATGCTGTTCTTTATTTTTATTACTTTCCATAAGCGCTGTGGGTTCTGTTGTCTTTCTAACAGAGTGTGGTATAGGGGCTTTTCTGGTGATTTCTTTCTTCCTGTGTGTATTATGCCAGGTTTCCCTGCGGCAGGCTTTCCAGGTCTGCTGCGGTGAATCTGTTGACAGAAGAGGTTCTGACACACTCCTAATGAGGCTTCATTGACTTTGTTTTAATGTGTGTTTGTGTAAGCAATGGGAGTCCATATTTGCGTATATGTAAGCCTTTTGCACTGACATTTCTTTAAACCACAAGCAGACATGCAGGTCTCTCAGTGTGTATGAGACTCTGTTCTCTTTTTATCTCCTTGCTACAGCTCTGCCACTTGTTAAGGTTTTCTCAGCCTATTTGCAGCACCGTCAGGACACATAATCATTAGGCTTTCCAGGTTTTTTTTTTTTTTTTTTTTTTTTTTTTTTTTCCAGAGAGCACAAACAAATACAAGTAAAATATAAAATCCTATTCAGATGAGAATAGCATTGCAGAAAAACAGAAGATCTAATTGGCTGGTTAAATCAGGCATTTTCTACATTGTTATGTCTAGAATGTCTGACCATTTTCTTCATTGTTTTTTTTTTTTTTTTTTGGCTATGAGATCAAACACTGACCATTCAAATGATCAAATCATTTAAGTTCAACTTGTACTATTAAAATTAAACTCTTTCTTTAATAGTATTACAGAAAATGTTTATGTTATGGAATGCATCAACAATTTTCAAGATTTGGTATGTTACTGGGAAGCACTTTCATCTTTCAAATATTAAGAACAATAAACAAACAATAAATAAACTTTAAAGGATGACAGAAGAAATGTTGTTTCAGTTGGTCTGAAGTCGTAAAGAAATTATTATACGGAAAAAAATTCCATCCAAAAAATAAGTGAAATAAAATAACTCTAATTTCAGAATTCTGACTTTTTTCTCAAAATTATACAGGAAAAAAAAAGCAGAATTCTGACTTTTGATCTCAGAAGATTAAAGCCAGAATTCTGAGATTGAATCAGTGCCAGAAAAAGTTATACATTCTCAAAACATTGTCTCTGTCTTGTTATAAAGTGTACCATGACATGTGGTTCCAGTTGTATGTGTCTGTTGGTTTTTGTTTCCTCAGGTCTCAGTCTGGTGGTGGGTTTGGTTTTATACATTTCCAGTATTAATGACGAAGTGATGAATCGACCCAGAGAGCCAGAGCAGTTTTTTCACTACCACTACGGCTGGTCCTTTGCCTTCGCTGCCTCCTCCTTCCTGCTCAAAGAGGTAATTCAACAAACACTCACACATATTTCAATCGCATGCAGTTGCAAAGTTACTTAGTTGCTAATCCTGCATGTAGATAAACACATGGCAGAAGCATTTAGGAGCTGTGTTACTATTTTGTCTGCAAACGCTGCAGCTGCAGCACACACACGTGGCTGGAAAATCCAACTGAACACATTAGACCCTTTTAGCCAGTTAAGTTACTCAAATATATGCTGATGCTTAGGATTTATAGAGTCAGTATGCATAGATCAGACACACACACACATAGATTGCATAGGATCTGGCTGTTAAACAAAAACCAGTTCAGATTAACACACTCATTTAAGACGACACACACACACATAAATGCACGCACAGTCACCAGACGTATTCAGCCAAACACACATTTAGAAGTGCCTGCGTAGGAGATCGTCATTCCGCTCACATCAATATTCATAAATGTTAATAGCTGGAATACTTGAGGCCAGCAGCTCTGTTGCAGCAGCACTTTGCATCAGAAAATTCCTCGCTGGCGGAGGCGGGGGCTTCTCTGCTACACTCACTCTTTCATCCTTCAATCTTCTCATTTTTAGATCTTTCCTCCTCCTCCTTCTCCATCATCTCTTTTTCATCTTGCCTGTCGGCCTTTCTTTTCAGTCTGGTCTTGTCTTTGGATGTCCTTTACTTTTATCTTGTCTCTTCTGTCTTCTTTAATCTTCATTGTTTTAATCTTCTTTTGTCTCAACCCTGTTCTGTTTTTCTTCTCTTCCCTCCTCTTTTCCCCACCTTATCCTCTTTCCTTCAGTGTTTTTGCTGCATCCCCTTTATGTCACTGTGACATCTTTTTTAAATTTGTTATTTCACATTAGTTCCTTTTGTCCTTTTCTTCCACCAAATGTCATTGTTTCTACATTACCACTTCTTCCCATTTTCCAACCTAAGTCTTTTCTCTAAAGCATTTTTAAATATTTATTTCTACCCTTTTGCGTAATTTTCACATTTTTTTGATTTTGTTTCAAGAAAAAGTGACATTTTTTTAAAGCTTTCAATCTTTTTAATAATTCCCTGTTGTCATTTAATCTTTTGTATTTCTTTTCTTTTCTTTACTCATCTCATTTAATCATCCACATTTCCTTTATTGTTGTTATTTTTCATCTTTTTTGTACTTATTTCTGTAGAGTTCCTAAGCAGTTTTTCACACACAGGCTTTATCTCTAACACATACTCTATCACTTTAATCAGCATTCAAGTTTGTACATGTTTTTTGTAGTCATGATGTTGTGGATGAATAGTGAATGAGCTGAGGAAGCTCAGTGAAAGCCCAAGTGAAAACATGAATACATTTTGGGGTAATTGCTCATTCCACCCTGCAGCTCTGAGGCCTTTTTGTCAACTCTTTGCAAAATTATGTCTGATTCATTCATCTTTTCCTCTCCTGATGGCTGTTTGAAATCTTGCAATTTACAAATAAGGATGCTGCAGGTTCTGTTAGTTCAAAAATTACCTGAGTATTATTTCTCATTTTCTACTACCTGTGGCAATACAGATGCTATTATGAAATAAAAGGTAGAGTCCGCTTTTTCCTTTTGTCAATTTTGGTTTTCCGAAACAATTTCCTGACAGCCTAAAATCCCTATGGACTCAGCGAAGATAGTCCTGTTATTGGACTGACGCCATTAATACATGATTGTGATTGGACTCCTGCTGGAGAATGCTAAACCGAAAGCCAATTTTATATGAAAGACTCAATTTGCAGATGTAATAAATACGTGTTCTGGTTTCTGGGCTAACATTTTGTCATCTTCAACTTTCAATAACTTCAATAAGAGAATCTTGCTGGAACATTTTACCGAAACCATGAAGCGTAATTTTATACTTTATGCTTTTTAGTTTAGTTAGATAAGTTCCTGCTAAGATTTGTTTTATTTTTGTTGCAAAGAAGCAAAAAATAATATCAAACAATGGTATGCAGGAAACGACACATTATGTCCCAACAGAATGGATGTAGAAGGTGTAACATTAAACAACACAGTTTGGCTACTAAAAGCTTCTATAAACAGTTAAATTCCAGTTGGTTTTTTGAAGGGATTCATGGGTTTTAGATCACATTTGTTTTATTGTTTGTACTCTATAGTATATGAACTGCACTTATGCAGCACTTTTCTAGTCTTTGAACCACTCATGCTCATTTTAGACTTATTCAAACTAATAAAATTCACTTCTCAATCCAGAATATCGCTACACAACTTGATGTTCTGTGGCTGATTAAATGTCAACATGTGGTGGGGGAAAGCTTGAATCTAACGTTCTAATTGCCAGCTGACTGCTCTTCCTCTCTTAGGCCAGAGCAATTCCTGTCAACAACTGAATCACGAGTTGAAATTCAATGGGAACACAAATAAATAGGACCTAAATGTTGGATTTATATATTTTCCTTAACTGGAGCCTTATCCTTTCTTGTGCAAACTGAAATACCCCGACTGGGCCCATTTAAATTTGAAGATTAATATATTGGGGTTTTGAACTATGCTTCTCCATTTAGGTTTCTCTATGTTCAAATAGCAAACGACTATTTATATTTAAATGACCAAACTAGTTTTACATCAAACGCTGCAGTTAGAAGGCTACCTGTGATATGTCTGTCTGAAATGTCAATTTCGGGGGTGGGGAAATAGGCAGCATTTATAGTTAATTTAAAAGAAAATGACTACCTGCCCATCTTCGTCTACATCCACTGAAGATAAAATAAACCTATTTATGTAATTCCATCTGTCTCCTTCTCAGGGTGCAGGAGTGATGTCTGTCTACCTCTTTATGAAGCGTTATGCAGAGGAGGAGCTCTACCGCCCCCATCCAGCACTCTACCGCCCCCGTATGTCTGACTGCAGCGACTACAGTGGCCAGTTCCTTCATCCAGACTCCTGGGCTCCACCACAGCGGGGCCGAAGTCCCTCTGATGTCTCCTCTGACATCTCCATCCAGCTCAACCAGACCCCGCCGCCTCAGCAAACCCTAAAGGGCGGCAGTAGCTCCCAGGCAACGCCTTCTTCTTCCGGGCCTTCATCAGCTGCCAGCTACCAGCTCCATCCTGCGTCTTCCTCCTCCACATCCTCCTCATATCCACACCCCCTTCACCCAGGTGCCACCTCTACCCTGACTAGGGTGCCACATGCTCTCGCCCACTCGCAATCACATCCCCATTCGAGCGGGCCCCCACCTCAGTCCCTGCCGATGGTAGCACCTCCCTCTGCCGTGCCTCCTCCTCACTACCACACACACACACGAATGAGTGCCTCACCATGCTAGGCTGGGTGAGCATGGAGTGGGGTGGGGGTGGGATACAGCTGGGGTTGATACACCAAGTGGGGGGGGGGATGCCTATGTTATAGCTCCTAAGGCACTCACCAGATGCACATAAACGCTAATCCTGCTCCCTTAAAGTGTGTGGGAGGAGGGATACAGCAGAGCAACTGAACGAAGGAGGTTCAAGGAGCAGAAAAGAAAAAGGGGAGAGGAGGAAAAAAAGGAGGGAAGGGTGGAAGAAAAGCAGGTGGGCGAAAGGATGAGTCACTGTAATGCTGAGCCCGAGATGAAGACAGACGCTTAACAAAACTTTAACACGCTGGGAGGGGAACACGCGATGGGAGGAGTGAGGAATATGATGATTAGTAGCAACAAGACACTCATGGGGTTTTCTGATGAATACATTCATCATCATGAACTTGATACAAAGGCAACAGCATGAAGCGGCAAACAACTTCGGAAAGGAAAAAATTGACAACGCTGTCAACGCTGTGGAAACAACAATTGATCAACATAAAATGTATAATTTAAGCATTTTATTATTTGATTAACCAGATATTTTTCCTTATTTGAAAAATGTAATCTTTTCATGAGCATGGTGGGATAGTTTTCTGACTTGTATATTTCATAATAAATGCTGGTGAATATTACGAACATTTTCATCCCTGATATTGATCTCAGTTATTTGGGACTCAATCATTCATCAGCCCTGAACATTTGAACAGTATTTCATATTCAAAACTCATTAGTTTTAAATAAATAACCCATTTTATCAACATTTATTTTTCAGTAACTAAAAAATAAATGTTTTAGTTACCAAAACATTTATAATAACTCAGTCAGAACAGTATCAACGGCCAAACTACATTTTTGTCAGAAATGTAGCCGACATAAAGACAGACATTAGACCTACAACATCTATTTTAAGATGAGTTTCTTCTCGGTTACTTTAGACACCCTTGATCAGAGCCATGATTATCTGAAATATGATCAATATTTCCCTAACTTTTTTTAATAAAAATGTTTATTGTGAAAAATAAAAAAAATACAACTGTCCTTTGAAAATATGAGGAGAGGTTTTTTTTTTTTTTTTCCTGTTTTGCTAAATGTTGACAAGACTGCTTTCCCAGCATCTTGATAACGTAAAAGAAGAGAAAGTAAACATGATCCGCATTGCTTTCACCTTTTGCCTTTGTGTCATGACCTACCAATACAGCTCATTATTTAGGGGTTAACTGTATATGCATAGAGAGTTTTACGACTGAGTTTCTTGTATAGATTCTTCTTCTAAATTTTTGCCAAAACAAGAAAATCTAATCCCAATCAAAACTTGTTGGGTGGTAGCATTAATGGACATTTTTTTCTATTTAAAGAAAAAAAAAACTTTGGGAATGAATGTGCTGCAATTCCTGGAATGACACTAAATATGTAGTAAATATGTATTTCTATGGATCTGGATAGTTGGGGAACCTCTGTGGAGTCGAAGGTTTCAGTGATTTGCATGAAATGTGGAAATCACTAATCGAGTTAAAGGACATTTAACAATCATGACACAACACAAACAGTTAAGCTAACTGTTTTAAGGACATTTTTCGACTTTTCTCGACAACATATTATGATAAATTGCATTTGAATCCATTTGAGTGACATTGTACTTCTCAGATTGGTAGATTTCAACAAAATCTCACGCACTCAAGTTTGATAAGAAGCAGAAAGTTTATAGAAGAAATGAAAAGAGTTACTGAAAGTGCACTTTGAGTAACTCAAACTTGTTGGGGAGCAAACTGGAAACTTGTGTTCATTTTTTGTGGTGTTGTTTTACTAATGTGACAACTACTATAGTCATAAGTTCAATGCTGAAAAGCGACTCAAAAACAGTGAAAACAAAGTTTTGCTGGTTAAAGAAGTGCAAATATATATTACTTTACAATTCAAATTCCACATTTTAATTTGTCTCTGACCTGAATTGATCTTGTTTCACAGTAACTGCAGTGATTGCTTGTTTTTGTAGCTGAGTAGCAATCACGCTTAAAATAAGCCATTGTTTTTAGCATTTTTAGATTTATGGGGAAAAAACTGTATGCTTACAAGCTGTGATGCTATGATAAAAAAGAGAAACATGTAGCCAATGCAGTGTTAAGAATATTTTATGATTCTTTGTTATATAGCTATTAGATAAGAAATGATTTAGCTGCTGATAAGAAATTTTGAATATATTTTGCAGATGTATTTTTGATTTTGAACTGCTAAGAGTTGAGCATCCATGCTTATGAATACTCACATGCAATCATAGAACACATGCAGGCACACATGAGCTGACCATAAAGATCTCTGCAAAAATCCAAACAAAGTGTTTCTTTTGAAATCACTGCAGCAGAGAAATGAAGCTTTAAAAGATATTTATTTTTATTTTAACTTCTTTTGTTAAAAGCTTTATTTTTTTTTTTTTTTCCGAAGCTGTGATTTGGTGTAAAAATTTACTCTGCATCGTAAGTATGCAATCAACCCAGGCTGAATTATGTAAGAGTTGGTGGACATCTTGAGTCAGTTATATTAGACTCAACTGATACCTATTGAAAATAATATTTATTTAAATGAGCTGCTTTATTGCATAACTTTATTTTTGTCATGCCTGAAAGTGTACCATTTGCAGTGTTTTGTTAACTTTGAACTCAATAAACTTTTGCCTGGCTCTAGACTTCCATTTGCCTATTTGTTAATTATGCATATTTTTAATAAACATGTTCAAATCAGAATAGTTGTGAAACATCACTCTTGTGCTTAATTAAGAATTATTTATCCAGCAATAACATATGAAAAAAATTATGTTTCGCTTTTTATTGTAAGGCAAAAACAGCTGCTGAAAATGAAAAAAAGTGTATATTAATAAAATCTTATTATATTCTTATTAGTCATTTTTATTATTCCTTGTGATGGTTTATGTGTTAGTAAATAAGAAAGATGGAAAATAACTTAAAAGTAAAATATAAAAAAACCTTCATTCATATAGTGTCAAGAGAAAAACAACTTTATTTCCAAGAGTCTCTTGGACCCAAAGGTATTGCCCACAAATTTGGGCCCCGTAGGAAAGAAGGGGTTAAAAATGATCAAGGTGCCACAAAAGGGTAACTTTGTGTTGTGAAAAAAAAAAAACATTTTTGATAAATTGTTGGAAAATATATATTTTTTCTTTCTACAGTTTAATAAATGATTCATAACGTCTTAGACATCTAAATCGAAGGAATAATCTAACAGGCTGCCATTCTCATTGTTTTATCTGACTCCAACATCCATTCAGCCATTTGCTCTGTCAAGCTAGCTGAGAATGTATCTTGTAATTAATCCAGTACTGACAAACATTTGACACGACTCTGTGGGCAACAAATGTAACAGAACAAAGAACATGTCAATAAAAACAGCATTTTTGATACCATCATTCAGAACCCTAAAAATTATATGCACTATGGTGCATCATTGTTAAAGTGTGACTCAGTCATCGCAAAGCACATTTGCTTACAGTTGTGTTTTTTTTTTATGATTTGTTTGCAGATTATTAAGTGATAATGAAACCCATTATTTTTTTCTGTGGTGTGTTTCACAATGCCAGATCTGAGTGCATCATTAGAACTGTGCTGTCTTATTCTCGTTTTGTACAAGGAAGACATAAACAGCAGAGAATATTTTTTCTCAAAATATATACCATTTTTGCCCATGGTGATGTATTTCAACATATATTCCTGGCTCCAGATTTCCTTTTGCCTAATTGTTAATGCCCATTTGATATATGTTGAAAATATAGGTTTGGAGTCCTTTGCAGATTAGCTTGAGTCAGAACAATAGCTGATGATGGAAGATCTCAGTCGGTTCTGGTCTTAAATACTTTTCTGATAAAATTACTTATCGGTTTGTTTCGCATGTCTTCCTAGTACTGCTAAAAATCTCTGCTCCAGTTGTTCTTTTGAACAACTTTATCATCATTACTATTATCACTGATAGATTTTAACTCACCTGACACTAATTATAAAGTTCAAAACTTCCTCTTAGAAGTTGAGGTCGCTTCTGACTGCGACTGATTTAATGCTGTCTGTGCCATTGAGCTCACAGCTGCACTTTTAATTTGAGCAGCAGGAACAGACTGTTCTCATCTGAGGAGGGAAGGTTGCAGGCATTTTGGGGGAGACAGATTTGGGCAGCTGGTCTGTCCTAATTTGTGCAAGTTATTTAAAACAAACTTAGCTGCAATGAGAACGGTGGATTTAAATAATTCAAGATGCCAGCACAGTATTATGAAGTAATCAGAAAGACAAACTTATGGGTGAGCAGGTTATGTTTATTCACTACAGAGAAGATCTAAGGCTTGCCTAGAATCACCTTGCTGGGTTTGCCTTACCCATGGATTTCAAAAATAATCCATAGAACAAGATGTAGCTGAGGTGCTGTCAAACTGAGACGCTCAAACTATCAGCTGCGCCCCAATAAATAATGCATCACACATCTTAAAACATCTTAGTTTTAAGAATCAAACAAGAATAGTGTTACATTTTATTTGGTTTTGGCATAGATAACACTAGCAAAAAAAAAAAAATTAAACAGTTTAAATGTTACATTTAAGATTTTAAGGAACCGACAAGTTTGCTTTGTAAAAATATAAACAATAACATTTGTTGTTTTATTCCTATATTGCTACAAGTTTAAATTTTATTTGTTCTCAAGGAAAGTTTGTTGATCTCGGGTAATGAAAAACTATTTTCCATGACTGTTTTAGTCGTAGCCTATTAAACCTGACCCTCTCTGGCAATGCTGCCTGCATGGAAAAATAATAAGTTCAAGTTTTTGTTATGGGTCCTTGAGCACCTGCACACTTTGAACAATTGTTTTTCTGTTTTTCATACCTGCTGTAAAAACCTCATTTCCCACCCACAAGTTCTTTTTTTTTTTTTTTTTTTTTTTACTGAATGGAAACAAAAAAGCCACATGTGAAAAGTATTTAACACTTTGAACCTAATAATTAGTTCTGTGCACATTTGACAGGAGAAACTCCCATAAAACGTTTGGAATAAACTGCAATGAGTCTTTGCACTAAGCCAGATTTTACAACCCAGGTCATGCATAAGCATTTTCTATAAATTCATGTATCTTAGTGTCAGTTTTAACTGTTAAATCACAAGAAAAATAAAAATGGCCCCATCAATGTTTTGTTCAGTTTAGTACAAACCTCAAGAGAGTGGATGATTGCATCTTTAGTTCCAAATTAAGGGCCGTATACAAACTGCTCTGCGTCCAGTGAGACTGCTGCTTATTTACTTAAGTGGGTCTGTAACAAGTTCTCTGGGGCTTTCCTAATTTAGCTTGTTAAGGTAACTGGTAACGTAATTATTAAGGGCAAATTACACAAAAAATTAAAACAGAAATACTGTATATGGAAATATATCAGACATTTTTATTAAAGCAAAGTACGGAATTCAGTTTTCCTCAACAAATACATTCATATTTAATAATATATACATTCTGCTGAGGCTATTTTGCCAGAGAAAAAGAATCTTTTAAAATGACAACCTATGGGTAGGTTCTGAATAAGCTTTTCATTAAACCCAAATGTCTGCAGTAAGGAATAAAAAGATTCCAGCCTGAGATTTGAACCCAAGACCTTCTTGCTATAAGGCAATAGTGCTGCCAACTGCCCCACCATTTTACCCTTGATCTATAAAAATACTTGTGACAAAATGTGAAACGGTCAAAGAAGCATGATTGTCTTTGCAAGACACAAAATGTCAGCTTTCCATTGAGCTCATACAAGGTTGCTTTCTTGGTCATTTCAGCAAAAGGATTTGTGTTGTGAAGTAACTCTGCATCTGCTGTTCACATCAAACAACTTAACATCCCATGCTGCGGTGGTGCAGCTACCTCTCATGTGGATTTAAGATGCCCTGTGGTTTTGGCAACAGCTTGTGAGAAGAAAATGAAAGCAGTAAAACCTGACCTCCTGCCAGAGCTGATGGGGTTTTTCTCTCCAGGAAAAATGTTGAAATGCAGGATGGAAGTTCAGGGTGAAAAGCAGCTGTTCTGTTGGAATGCCCTTGGGAAAGCTGTCAAATCTCTGCTTGATGTCTTGCCTTTGAAAAATTCACATTGTGCAGTTCAAAGTACAATCCAGGGCTAAGTCCTTGTGATTAAGCTATCGCACCAACAGGAAGAAAGTTGGATGGATGAGGCAAGCCAAGATGCTGTGACCGCAGCACAAATGACTCACAAGTCTGTCATCTCTCCTGTGAATGTTCATTCCTCATCTTCAGTGAGGAATCAAACATGTCCACGACAGAAATCCCTGTGTTTGGGCAGCCAGTGTCAACATCTAAGCTTCTCTCTGTGCGAACACAATTTACACTGTAATTTTTCTTTAATCTCAACAAAATCCTCTCAGTTGTTACATGCATCGCTTTATTTCCCCTATCTCAGCACTACACGCTAACAAACACACACACACATGCGGCACACACACACACACACACACACACACACACACACACACACACACACACACACACACACACACACACACACACACACGCACACTTGCCAGCTTCGCCATAGACTTTGGAATTCACTGTTGCCATGGCAATGGACTAGAGCACGCTCTCTCGCATCGCTTGTTCTTTTTTTGCTTTCTCTCTCTCTCTCTCTCTCTCTCTCACTCTTTGTGGAGGCAAACCAGCTTCTCTTATTTACAAGGGGGCTTGCTTTTGCTGTTGGCTACAGGTTACAGATTTTGGATATTTGCTCTTTTTTAACTGACAAAGAAATCATTTTAGATTGAAAAAAGGCTTGTATTCACAGGGAATGCTTTTGCACAGAAGCATCCCCTGGTTTTCATACTCATTTCTCATCTGTTAATCGAATTCACCGCCCACCTCATCTCATCTTCTTTCTTTCAGTGTTTGCTTTCTTCACTTTATATTCCCCGTCCTTTGATTCTGTTCATCTCTCTCTCTCTCTCTCTCTCTCTTTCTCTCTTTTGTCTTTTCTGCCAGTCTCTCTCATTTGCTCCCTCCTCACCCCACCTTCCCAACGCCACCTCCTTCTTGCCTCTCTCAGTTGCAGAAGATGACTGCCATGGCAATTCAATAAGAGGAGCGGACAGCGAGTGAAGCACCCACCACTTGCTAAGAACAAGCAAAGGAGTGCCCAAAATTAAAAGAAAAAAAAAACAGAAAAACAGAGAAAACTAAAAAGAAAAGAGATTGCAAAAGAAGTAGGAAGGGCTCAGATTCGAGGAAGTGCAGTGAAAAGAGAGAAGGAGAAAGGGGAGAGAAAGTAAAGGATAAACGGTGGATGGAGGCGGTTCGGACCGGGGTTACGAAGCTCTCTTCACTGACGAAGAAGAAGAACAGCAGCAGCAACAGCAGCAGCAGGGGGGACAGGAGATGGAGACCAAAGGAAGAAGCGTGCCCCCAGGTAATACACTTGCATCCGCATGTGCTTTTGCATACAACCTACACACATCTGGATTTGTGTAGGTACACATATGACATGCATCTGTATTTAAACAGATAAATAGACGCACATGACTTACTGCCATTCCGGAAACGACCCGCATATCCACATTCACACTGGCTTTCACCTTAAGGTGCAGATGTGTCCAGAGGTCTGGGTTCAGCTTTGGTACATAAAGCTGTGATCAGGTACAGAAAGCTGAGGATTTGGTCATGTTTGGGTCAGAAATGGCTCAAGTGACGGATATTGGTTAGGTAATACAGTTTAACACAGAGAGCAATTACAGTTACATAAGTGATTGTTCTTTTAGTTGAATTTTTATTTGAGTTGTCTTTAGATGCATGTTCTCAACCTGTCACAGCTTTGGTTGGTTAAATCCCCCAAGTTGCTTCTAATTTGACCCAATCAGAATCAAGTGCAGTTAGGAAGAAAACATAGATCTGCTGTGATCTCTTGTTGCACACAGTTAATTGTAGACATTTCATTTTTTCCCATGAAAAAAAAAGTGTTTTATTACAACGTCATGCAATATCAAACACCTTAAAAAATATGCATTTAATTTTTTTTGTTTTGATTTGATCCTTTAATCGTCTGTTTTTACTCCTGCTTATTTGAATAAGGCAAATTAGAACATATATCCACCATTTAAGAAACCTGCATTTCAAAATAGTTACCTTTTAGTTAGGTGAGATGTAATGTCATCAGTTTTAGAGGTCTTAAATAAGCAGTTTAAGTGTGAATAGACGTATGGGAAGCCTGTTGCTGCCACATTGACTTGTCGGGGCCAACATGGCAGCAGGTTGAGCAGAGAAAGAAAAACAGCAAAACAAGTTTCTGTGTTTAAAGCAATAATACAGAAGTTATTTATTGTGTAGAACCATGATGGATGGATGGATGGATGGATGGATGGATGGATGGATGGATGGATGGATGGATGGATGGATGGATGGATGGATGGATGGATGGATGGATGGANTGGATGGATGGATGGATGGATGGATGGATGGATGGATGGATGGATGGATGGATGGATGGATGGATGGATGGATGGATGGATGGATGGATGGATGGTATTTTAAATTACAAACAATAAAAGCTCTTGATTTCAAGATGAAAATGTTAAGTGTTTAGATGAACAAACAACTTCTAATGAAGAACTGATTGAACTTCTTCACCTTAATTCTCTCTTCATGTTGCTGCAGCAGTGAACCCCAGGGCTCTGAAATATTATCTTGTCGTTCTTAATGTATCTTGAGTAATCTGTCACAGTTAAAGGCTGCATCTCCGGCATTTTATTTCCTAAGTTTATGAAAACTTAAATCTGAGACTATTTAGTGTTTTTATAAGCATGAATGAATAATTGAATGGAAGATAATGTGTATAGCAGGTGAAACAGCTTTTGACTTTCACTTTTGACTTCCTGCACAATAGTTAGAATGAATACATCTATGTTTCCCTTTCCTCTCGCCATGCCTGTTGACTCGTAAAGTCAACAGTACTGCACTTTTCCTTTTTTCTCTCTCATTTATCATCATTTTTTGACTGATTTGTTATTGGATTTTTTCCTTTGATATCCCAGCTAGAATTCCAAACAAAATTTCCAAGAGATTTTAAAATGTCTTTGTTTGTTCTACACATTTTTTGTTGAAAGGAAAAGGTCGTAAAATCAGTCTCTGTGGAGATATCCATTTTTAAATATTAGATGCACACATCATGCTTTTACAAAACCTTCACTCAATAAAAAAACATCTTCAAATGAATTATTGAACTTTGCCATACATTAAAGGAAAATAAAAGCTGTATATGCATTTTTAACAGTTTTGGATTTTATTTCAGCACAGACTAAAATGATTATGTCATAAATATGAACCATGATAATAGTAATTATGTCTGCACTTGATACTCAAAACAAAGTGCATCAGAGAACATTGTGAGTTTTATTATTTTACACACCAATACCTTGGGAGATTTTTCAGCTTTGTTGCCTTTAATGAACAGGACAAAAAAAATCTGAATTTTCAGTATTAACTGGTAAACAGGATTCTTGAAAATATAAGTGGTTCATAAAAAGGTCTTAGCCAAGACATACTAATCTACACACTCAATATTATAACATTTTCTTCCAACACTCCATGTAATAAATTACAAACAACTACCAACATTTGTAACTGTCCTGCATCCACAATTGCAATTTTCACATCTTGCTCAAGCGATGTGGACATTTTGTTTCCAGCTGGCTGCACCTGCCAACGTTTCTTCACAGCTTTGGGCTATATATGCTGTGTTTTGATTAAAAACTACTCGAGTGTGCTTACACAGAATGTAGCGAAGGAGTCAACGCCATCAGCAGGTCCCACCAGTCACCTACAGTGGGCCCATCAGGGACAGTAGATGTGTTTATGCATCTAAAGCTAACAGTTTAATTTATAAATAGAGGAAACAACTGACAGCTAATGGCTATTTTTTAAGGCTTTTTAAGGTTTCCCATCTTTTCTAGAGAAAAAAATAAAATATAAGCTTTAGATGGCTTCAAGTAAATGTAACGTTGCTCATTACACAAATCTTGATCATTAAAACAGTGTCAAACTCATTTACTTAAAATGCAATGCTGAATAAATTAATGACAACATTGAATCTAAAGCATCATAAGAAAAAAGATCAGAATAGACAATAGAGTGGGTTGTTAAATATATTTGCAAGGCAGACAAGCCTCTTCTGGTTCTAATTAAAGGTCAATAGTTACCTGATGCTCTTCTAAACAACTTATTCTCTTCCACTTGACGTTTTATCAGCAGGTGGTTTTTATTAACATTCAGCACTATTTAGCTAAAGGTGGGTGAGAGAAAAACAACTGAATGCAAATCAATATAAGTAGTCATCTCTGTTTGTTGCATTTTTGGGAATCAAACTGAAAAATGAAAAAAACCTTCTGATCCTTTTCCGGTTTTTGCATTAGACGTCAGTTTCCTTCCACGCCCTGCGATGGTTTGGTGGGAACGAGGCATCCAGGTGCTGTTGACCACCATGGGGGCCTTTGCGGCATTTGCACTCATGACGGTGGCCATCGGCACAGATTACTGGCTGTATGCCCGCGCATTCATCTGCAACAGCACAGCCAACTCCTCCCAGGAGGATTCCTCCAGCAACAAGGACAAGAAAGACCCCGGGGCTCTCACCCACTCTGGCCTCTGGAGGATTTGCTGCCTTGAAGGTACAGCTGGTTTCAGAATGTAAAATAACTGTCTGGTGTGATAAGTATGTATTTTTATGTATTTAGTAGCTGTGTGGGAAGGATGAGGGACTTTTTGAGATGAGTGTGCTCATCAGAGTAATCAGACATGACATAAATAGGTGTACAATCACAGACACATACTACAAACAGTACCCATGTGATACATAGACTTGTTGACATTCATCTACTACTAATGTTTTAGTCATGGTAAAGGATTCATCAAATCGTGACCATTTTGTTTTTCATGGCTGGAGAAAAATCAGAGCTGTGGTCAATTTAAAAAGACAACAGAAATAGAACTGCAAGCAATTATGCCAACCCACCATGCATTGACTATTTAGTATTACCACATTTTTCATAGCACCAAATTAGATCTTGTTTACAGAAGCACTCAGGCCTTAAAGTTGTAGCCTCCATGCTTTTTGACATCAAGGTGCTGATAAAATGTTTTTGTTTCTTGTTTTGTTTCTTAATGTTGGGAGGAAATTTCAATTTTTTTTTGGAAAATCCTTAAATTCTCTAAATATTTTTAGAGGAACTGTTTCTTGACATAACATTAGAAAGACTTTAGATTGCTAATTAATGTCCATGCCTTCATGTCCTTTGCTCACTCTGTGGGCTTTGGACCTTAACAACACAGTAAAAAAGCTCACAGCCAGAAACAAAATCCTTCTAATATGTTTAGCAGAACAAAGAGCAAACGGTACAGAGACGTTTGCATAAATTAGGAACTATTGCAGTGTATCCTCTGTTTTAACATTGTAAGCCTTCCTCACGCTGTCCATGGTGCTGAAGAAGCAAATTGCTTTGTATGAAACTAAGTTATTTCTGCTTCTAAATCTCGTGAGTAATAACCTGCCAATAAAAGTAATAATAATTTAAATTTTCATTCAGTGCTTGTCTTGCCAGATTTGACAAAAGAGTCACCTGGTGATTTTTTTTAATGTTGAAGGATATTACATTGCCATCAAAAGGTGGATTCCCTTTTAGGCTAATTTGATATTTTAGTGAACATTTTTAATGTAAATTGTGTCTATAATCTGTGATCTCTCCTAAAAAATATCTTGTTGTAGTGTCAACATGTTTTTGTTTCTTGGTAGATTTTTTTATAAGTACTGCTCAAGCCTTTGGAAACAGGGGATGTTTTACTGTTAGGTAAATTCATATTTTGACCATATGATTTTTTGCAAGATTTTGACTCCAACCTGTACAATTTTGAATTGTACAGGTCAAAATTACATCCATTTGGATGCAAATGGATTTAAGCAATTAGGTGATGTCTATTTGTGTTTAGGTTGGTGTGGCCTGTGATCACCATCATATGGCAACATTTTCCTAGTTACTAAGCAAGATATATTCCTCGGGTAAAGTGGACCAAGTAGGATTTAACTGGTTCTGAAAAGGCAAAAATTGTAAAATGTCCTTCAGAGGGACTAATAATCTCAAAATAGTGAAAATATTGTGTGTGAGTACAGAACCATTAAACATTGTTTCAAAGAGTCAAAAGCGCCCAAAGAAATGTGGTAAGAAAAAAAGACACAGAATGAACTGCCAATGAACTTGAGACGGATAAAAAGATACCAGAAACAATAAAGTCCTGTCATAACTGCAATCTACCTGAAGAACCCAGATGTACAATGTGTTCAGTAGTCAGAGACAGAGGCTTAGTATGGAGGGCTGAAACTCAACCACCACTGACCAAACTGTACGCTGAAATAATTGAAGACTGGCTAGGACATTTCTAAATAAACATTTTTCAAATGAGAATGGAGTGACTCTTGACAGGCCAGATGGATGAAAGTGTTATAACTGAAGAGGAAGTAGTTGGAAGATTTTGGGCAGAAGGTGGACTCAGAATAATCAGAATCTTATAAATAGACAACTTTGATTAGGCAGAACAATGCTGCATTGAATAAACTGCGTAGCTTCTCAGAAAAAAGACTTGTAAGATGAAAGAAAAATGATATTGTTTCCTTTTCACCTGACATTAATCATTGTGGTCCCTCCTTAAACATTAGAAGCAAAGAAACTGACAGACGCTATAAATTTAACCCTTCTGTTGTTGAAAATATGGATAGTTATGTTAGTGACTGGTTTTATCTTTATGTCAGAAAAGTTTATTTGTAAATTTTGAGTTGTTTGTTCATTTTGTCCTTTTAAAAATATTCAAATCAACAAGTGAGATGAAAAAAATTCTCTTTTTCTTCCAGTTGCATAATAATTTTGCACACTGTTGATTGTCCAATAATTGTGCTCATACAGCTGTTCTCCCACAAAAAGCAAAAATCTCACTTCTGCTTACTTAAATATGCAACTACAAGGCTTACTGAGATCTTGGACTGATTACAGGCATTCATGAGTAGATATTTTAGAATAAAATGAATCCTCAAAAATACAGCTTTGTACAAAGTGTACTTCCAATTCCTTCATCATTGTCTCTTCCTCATCCTCCCCTCTGTGTTGTGTTCAGGCTTGAAGAGAGGTGTGTGTTCCCAGATCAATCATTTTCCCGACGACGCAGACTATGACCAAGATGCTGCAGAGTATCTGCTTCGTGAGTAACGCTTACAAAATGCATCACAAATTCACACAAAAAAATGCATCGAGACATAAATAACAGTTCAGTGGCGTACGCACACACAGCACAGCGAACAGCACGCACACTTGCACACACACACATAAATGTTTCAATTGCGCAACGATACAAAAAGGACCAGAATGGGGATGGTGGGCGGACACCAATGCACGGATGTCAGATTCAAGCAAAGTGTTGCTGAAGGTGTGTGTGTGTGTGTGTGTGTGTGTGTGTGTGTGTGTGTCTGCAGGGTTTATGGATGCACAGGTGCATGGGGCTTTGAGTCTGGGGGTGTACACAAGGCTGTGGTTTTCACAGATGGATTGAAAGAACAGTCTTCACTGATAGATTATATTAGCCAGGATTTATTGTGTTTCAACATCCATTTCTCTATTGTAAGTGCAGATCCATTTTACACCACCATTAATTTTTTACTTTGCAAGGCATGTATTGCATTTATGTTATGTAAAAGTTTATATTTCTGGGAAGGCAGCTGGGAGGCTAGTGTGTTTTAGTTTTCTAAACTGAATAAACTATTATGTCCAGTGCACCTGTCACATTGTTGCATAATTATTTTGATTTGCTTAATGATGTCATGAAAAAAATGCCTTTTTACCTTTTTTCAATCAAAAAAGCAAAACTAAAGTAAAAGTAAAATATTTATCATTTAAGTAATATTCAAGAGAACCTTATGAACATGTAGATGTTATTCTTGTAAACATCAAATGTAAAACCAGGAAAGCCTGTAGATTTCTTCTTTTTTTCATTGTTTGAGCTCCTTGAACCTTTATAGCTCCTGAACATCTGCTACATTTGGCCCAAACTAACTTATTTAAGGCTGCAGTATTATGTTTACAATTTTTTTAAATAAAGAAAGACAACAAAAATGGATAACAAGCAACTATGGTAACACTTTATTTGAAGGGGGTTGAATACGACTGTCATAACACTGTCATAAACATGACATAACACCTGTCATGAACATGAATAAGCCTTCATGAATATTTATGACTGTTGTCATAAAGCATCATTCGGTAAATTATGACACTTTTATTACAAAGCTGACATTATTCAAAATGTCTTTGTTATGACAACTTGACATTAACCAATAAATCATTACTGTTTAAACTTTACCTTTAATAACATAAAGTTACCTCATTTTTAAAGTGCAATCAGTAATACTTTTATAACAAATTTATATCAGTAATGATTTATTGGTTAAATATTCATGAAGGCTTTTTCATGTTCATGACAGGTGTTATGTCATGTTTATGACAGTGTCATGTCAGTCTTATTCACCCCCCTTCAAATAAAGTGGTACCGAAACTATTTTTCTTGATTTTTTTCTATTTTTTTTCCACAATTAGCCCAAATTATCTTTGGTGACCTAAGAGTAGAATTTATCTGTCCAAAATGTAATGATGAGTGGTCTTATCCACTGGCCACTCAACATCAAGTTATCTTATCCTTTTAGCAGAAAAAAGTATGAAATGTTGAAGCTTTGACTTCTGACAGCTTTGGACTTTGAATTACATTCAGCAATCTTCTCTGAATACAGAGAATGCTCATTGATAACATTTAGAGAGGCCCATGATGCTTTCATTCAGACATTAATCATTTTTTTTTTACTTTTATGCAATCAATTAAACTGTCAGGAACTGGGCATCAACATGAAACCATACTAGACATGATAAATAGTAAATAAAAAATGTACTAATCAACAGAGTGTCAGCAGGGCAATTAGCTTAAGTTTGGCAAACAGAAGGTTGTGAGTTTGACTACAAATTTATTTCACCTACGTTGATCTAGACCTGGTCAAGACACTTAACCTGAATTTCCCCTCTAAACTGTCATTCGTGAACATTGTGTGACTGTCAGTTAATTTTAAAGAATGTAAGATTATAAAATTAAAAAATGCTAGAGTATGCAAGTTAAGTCCGTTTACAATTTCATCTCATGTTACATACTTTTAAAATGACAAATTCTGTTGTGTATCAGGATTATATCTGACATTTTAATCCTCCCTAATGTCTCCTGATAATTAACATTTTAAAGGATGAGATAATGTAATGCTCAGTTTCCAGAGCTGTTAAAGAGACTGAGAGCTGGATTTTGAGGTTTTTGGTTGTTTGGTCGACAGTGAAGGAAAAACTCTATTAATGTTTCAAGTTTCAAAGGGAGAGATTTTCCACAACACCAGAATTATGTTTTATGATTAAAAAAAATGTAGTGTTGATCTTTTGGGAGAAAAAGTAGCATCAACTGTGGATCCTGGCCAAAACTGTCTGAAACAATAATGTTTCCATTGCCGTCTGCAGGTGTGGTTAGAGCTTCCAGTATCTTTCCAATCCTCAGTGCCATATTGCTCCTGTTGGGCGGAGTGTGTGTTGCTTCCAGCGGCTTCTACAAGAGCAAAAGGAACATTATTCTCGGAGGAGGAATTCTTTTTGTAGCAGCAGGTAAGACTGGAGCTTTACTGCAGGTATTTTTCTACTGTGAGACATTAGTGAGATCAATAAATTTACAACAAAATCCATATTGACATTCTTACCACGCCTGCCTTTTTACAACTGAAAAAGTTGTCCAGTGTGTCAACTTGCAAAGTCCCATAAAGCTGAATACGATTTGTGCGAAAGGAGCACATCAATTTTTTTCTATCTCTCTAGGGCTTAGCAACATCATTGGCGTGATAGTATACATCTCTGCAGCTCTCAGCGACATTTCTCCAAAGAAAGATGAGGATAAGAAGTGGCACTACTCTTACGGCTGGTCATTTTACTTTGGCGGTCTGTCCTTCATCCTGGCTGAGATGGTTGGAGTCCTGGCTGTCAACATCTACATTGAGAAGAACAAGGAGCTGCGCTGTCGCTCTCGCACTGACCTCTTCAAGAGCACCACGCATGCCATGCTGCGTCTGCCCAGCTACCGCTTCAGGCGGCGCTCCCGCTCCAGCTCCCGCTCCACCGACCCGCCCCGTTCACAGGAGACGTCCCCCGTTGGAGCTTCCAAGACCTTCACTCTTCCTCCGTCTGCTCCTCCCTTCTCTGTTGCCACTTTGCCCAACCCACACCACAGCAGCAGTGGCGGGAGTGGTGGAGGTGGTGACATCTCCATGTACACCCTGTCAAGGGACTCCAAGCTGGGGAGCCTGGGAGGAGGCGCCCCACCTCTCTACGGCACAGTGGACCGGGCCACGCTTTATCAGCTTCACAATTACTTCCCGAAAGATTCCAGCGGCAGCAGTGGAGGCGCAGGAGGAGGGGCGGTGATAAGCAGTGGTACGCTCCCATCTCACTCTAAGTCCAACTTGGCGGCTGCAGCAGCTGCTGCTAATGCTGCGCCACTGAATACCTCCACCGCAGCTGCTGCGCCGGCCCAGCCAGCCCCAATCTCAACAGCTACAATGGAGCGAGACAGGGGCAACGTTGGAACCCTGGACCGGCTGACAGCCAAAAGGGACAGGGATAGCAACTCCGATACACTTAACAGGAAAACAACACCTGTTTAAAATGGAACCTCAGAGAGAAGGGCCTAGAAGGGCCTCAAAAAGTATAAAAAGTTAGGGCTTAAAATGGGTGGGCAACATTTCAACAGTAAGGGTTGTTGTCCTTGAGTCTGGGAGTATCTAGCTGCCATAGATACAATATCATAAACAGTCATAAAACGCCTAATACTCTGTGGACATTGATGACAACTGCCTGCCTTAAAACAATCGAAACATTAGAGTCAGTGTTTTTTTGTTTTTTTTTTCAGTTTACTTTTGTTTTCTCTTTTACTAAACCAGTTGTGCAAATCTGATAAAATAACCCCAGAGACAGAATAGAACAGTTCATACCTTTAATTGCCCGGGTATGAATCTGTAGAGTTTACTCATGTAATGTCTCATCTGGCTTTTACAATGTCCGTAAGAGTTCAGAAACACTCAAAGATGACCAATAATAAGACGTGCCAAGATGATACAAGCCATAGTTTTGTCACATGTCTGTTCAAAGGAACAGAATGTCACAAATGATTGCCACGTGAAGAGCTTTTCAGGGACCAATTCTAGATCCTAAGTAGCTGCTTGACCTCTGGTCCACAGAGTAACACCTCACTCACATCTAACCCAATGTTAATGTCACACAAGGGAGCAGTGTGACTCACTACAAGACCATTTATTTTTAATGACATGTTAGAGAAATAAATGTGTCCAGGTCAGACTTCAAGCTTCACTTTGAATAGTTCTGTACTCTCTATCACACTGTGTCTGCCTGGCTAAAGCATTTCTACCATTTGAGCTTTTTCACAATTTCTTTCTTTATAGTCACAAACTTTACTGTATTTTATTGGAATTATATGTGCAGCTAACACAAAGTAATATATAAATGTGAAGTGAAGCCAAATTATGCATCTGTGGGGGAATTCCCCCAGATGGCTTTTAAAGAATGTTACGCCGATAAAAGTCTAAAACTTA
Source organism: Poecilia formosa (assembly GCF_000485575.1). NCBI lineage: Eukaryota > Metazoa > Chordata > Actinopteri > Cyprinodontiformes > Poeciliidae > Poecilia > Poecilia formosa. The sequence goes on from NW_006800097.1 coordinate 1,196,511, forward strand.
TTTTTACGCTACTAAGTGAAATCCAGCTATGTTAACTTCCTTCAGAAGTCACCTAATTACTGAATAATTTGTGAAACTTAAAGTCACTGTCAATGCACCTTTTCTATGCAGGCTTCACATACGGAGATATTGCTGAGCTAATATGACCCCCAGTTTCACCATCAGACAGGTCAGGGTTCATGTCAAACATTTCAGTTCCCTTTTCAATCCATCATCTGAAATAGAAACAGAACAACTACAAAGTTGTCAGGACATGGAAAAAGCAGCCGTGACCCATGGTAACTCTGGAATAACACAAAGTCGACCTTTATTGAAAAGGTGCAAGAAAAAAAAAGTTTAAATCAAAGCTTTCATAGGACATGTTTATGGCAAATCTGAAGGAAAGTTGTGATTAGATGAGACCAAAAATGACTAAAATCCAAAACACTACAGCTACAAATCAATATGTCACATCATCACTGCCCACATAAACATTATGGCATCTGAATCATGCTTTTAAATTCTTTTCAATACCAAATCAAGCCATACTTTTAAGATTTGTGTTTGAAACCATTTTAATTTCACCATTATGCATAACCATGTATTTATTAATTACTCAAAATCTGAGTAAATACTTTAGAGTTTGTGACTGGATGTGACAAAACCCAAATCTAGTTCAAGAGGTATGAGGACTCCTGACCTTATAAACAAACAACATAACCTAATATTCATTTATTTATTGTTTAAACAAGAGACTGTTAAAAGTGCATATATGCCCAAACTGAGACTGAACTTAGATTATTATTTTTCCGGTGTCTGTCAAATATTTTGTCTTTTCTTGTGAAACATCAGGATATCCAAGATATTGTATAGGTAAAGTTAGGGAAGGTATCAGCTGTGGTAAAGTATATTTTTTGAAACGATCAGCTGAAGTTTCTCAGTTAGGGAATGATCATAATTGCAGCTATAAGTGCAACGGAAATTAATTGCAGATCACGAGTGAGCAGCTGCACTTTTGACTCTGCTCATAAATTATGGTCACGGTGTGTCATCAGGAAGCCTCAGAGTCAAAGGAAGTTTTATTCTCATAGAGAGAATGTTGTGCACATTATATGATATTTAATTGGTTTAAATGTTTTAGGGCATTTTATGGCTGTTTATGACAATAATTAGATACTGGAGGCTCAAAGGCAGCATCTGTTGAATGTTCCTGCTAAGGGCTGAAAAAGCAAGCAACAGGCTGGGGTTGGGATCAACTTACACTCAGGGGGTGAAATTTTATTTAGAGTCAAAAGTTAAAAATTACAATCATCTGTTGCTCTGTACAAAATATTGACTTATTCAAACTATCTGTGTAACAGTAGTATCTAGCACATCACTAAATAAGAGAATTACAAGAAGTTAGTCAAATTTCAGGTGAAGCACATTCTACAGGGTATTTTTAAGGTGGTATACTAAGTAGTTAAAATCTGAAAAATAAATTTCTGATTTGATTTTCCAGACATTCAGCACTAGACTCTTAGATTGTTTTAAGTTCCAGACTGATGTACAGAAATCTGAATGCAGTTTGAGCTGAACAAATTAGCCCAACTCTTGCTATTAAGAAGGAAGAGAAAAAGAGCTTCTGCTCCAATTCCTCTTCCCTCTGTCTTTCTATAGCTATAACTATATACTGTTTAACAAAATAGAATAATAAATGTATAATGAAATTGTAGAAAAAAATCCACATATACAAAAACACACAAAGTCTGTAAATGGTAAACTTTGAGTTTTGACATCATTAGTGGACATGAGGAGTGACGACCATCTCTAGGTTACAGGAGATTGTAACTCTTTGAGTGTTGCCATCATGTTCTTGGTGTTTTTATGATCATGCTGGTTGTTGCAGGGTATTTATACATTTAGATGACATTGTTTTTATTTTATTTTCACAATCATCTTCATTTCTTTTCTCCTGCTGTTGGAATCAAAAGTTGTAGTGTCACATCAAAACTGGTGCATAGAAAGAGGACGGTTAGTGAGTCTACATTTTCTGTTTTTATGAAATACCTTTATTGTTGTCTTTGCATTTGTTTCCGCTGGGAGAGGTAAATTAACATTTATACTCCAGATCTGCAATGTTCTGCTACGACCCAACGCGCTCGGACTGGAAACTACCCAGTTCCAGCCTGTGTGGCTAACTGGTTAACAGCTAACCTGGATCAACTCGGGGTTACGTGCCGTGCTCAAGAGCACATCTATATGTTGTTTTAGAAAAGTGTTTACTTATTTTCTTTCTTCAAACCATCTATTGTTCTAATAAATCCATGATAATAAATGGGCAAATTTTAGTGCACTTTTTTTTCAAAAATATTATGCTTTTCTAACACATATGTTATTTTACTGAAAGTGTAACACTTTGTTTTACTTCTGTTTTATGCTGTGGGTTTGACTTTTTAAAATTTTATTGGATTATTTTTTATCAAATATTAGGATTGATTTTGTTCTCTATTTATAATTTGTCTTCACTTGTTCTTGTTAAATGTCTATTGTATCTTACTTTGGTTCCTATCTGTTTTTTTTTATCTTTTCTGTCGTTCTTCCACTTTTTTGTCATCATTTCCTTGTAGGAAATGCATAGATGTTTTACTTTTGAAACATAACCAACGTAGCCTAAAATCTGTGTTTTTTATTGTTCTAACTAGTGTATACCTGTAGGTGATAGAGTTTATATTAATATATTTATTTTGCTGGTGGTATGGATCAATATTCTTAATGTCATATTGTTTCAGAATTCTAACTCTTTTATCTTGGGACTAAAAAGGTGACAGTGGTCCCTGCGACAGATAGTTGGAAACCTTAGTGCTGGCAAAGTGAGCTGCCTGTGGTCTGTGTTGGTAAAGCTAAATGTGTTCACACAGTAAACATTAAGTACAACAAGTTACATCTGTTATTTCTAAGGCACAATTGTGTGTAAATACTGAGATGTAGGCATGGGCTGGTAAATTTATCACTGTTTCTTGGTACTGTGGCATTTGTAAAAACAACAACAAAAAAAAACAGTTTAAATAAATTTGTATAACATGATCCAATATCTTCTATGTAAAGCAGATAAGCACCAATTATCACTGCTCCTGCCACAATAACGCCATGTGTGGTGCTCCTATAGTTTTCTTTTTCCCACTGTTGTCAGAAAGGAAAAAAAAAATATGGGTGTCTTCTTTCAACCAAGAAAACACTCAGCAACAGCTGAGTGGCAGCAACAGGTATTGCTTTTTGCTGCACACAAGAGAAATTGCTTGTCATTCTGGCACTTTCTCTGGCAGATTTCAAATTATACAGAGTAATGACAATGTTTTGAAACTAACATTTTAAACTTTGGTATTCCTTGATACCTGGTACCCACCCCGTGCCTACTGACATGTGTCCTAAGCTTACATATGTTTTGTGACGTGTTTGTAATAACTTTGTCTGCTAGACATTGTTTTCTTTTATTTTATGGTTATGTACCAATGTTAAAGCCATTCTGAGGCCAATGTGAAAACCAAGTTCCTTTTCCAGCACTTTGGCTACTGACACGAGCCCAACTTGAAACTCTTCAGAGAGAAAACTGAGATGGATTCAAGAAAGGAACACTACTGATAAAAGGAAGCAATACAATATACAGATTCTCTCTGGAAAAGACAAAAAAATACAAGTATATACAAAATATAAATATATAGATATATTCAATAAAGTTCTCTATGTATAATTTCTTATGTCCAGTGGATTTTTTACAGTAAATGGTTCTAGTAATGTTCAGCTGTCCAGGTAGAAAAATAAACAGGAAAGCATGGAAACAAGTATAACAACTGAAATTATAAATATAATTTAAGAACAATGTTAAGATGATAACCCATCTGCTTATCTTTGAGAGCCCAATTCAAACCAAATATATTTTAAACCCTACAATGTATCTGCAGACATGAACACTGGACACAGGTGTGTGATGGGTTGAATAGCAATAGATTTGATGCTAAAGGTTTTAATTGGCTGGTTTCCATTATCATCTTTCTCTTTGTGCAGCAGGAACAAGCACAACTATGTTTTGCTTTATTATACTCCCATTACTCAACCCCCCAATATGCAACACACTCTCATTTTTATAACTTGCATCTGACTACCACAATATTTGGCACTGAGGATCTGATTACATCTACTCTTTCATGTTTGTTGTATACAGTACTGTGTAATAATACAATAGAACTAAAATCATTGCCAACTTTATGTTTATTCATCTTACATTTGCAAATTCTAATAAAGAGTGAGAAGGTGCACTTCTTCAGATCATTTCATCAAACTTCTTCAACCAAACAGTTATGTCAGTGGTTTTATCAAACTAATTGGAGAAAACCACCCAGAATGAATAATTCGATTTGGATGTGATTTGGTTCACATGCAGATCAGTGACGGATGATTCAATCTGCCAAGAACTGGGAAGTTTAGAACTATTGGTGGTGACATGTCATGACTCAACCATCAGTCATCAATGACTATAGTCATGTTGCCCTGACATCTTATATCATGAAGTTCCTGCAGAAACTCCTGTTTCCCCAAAGTAAGTAAACAAGCTAATATCAGGATCCCTGGCAGGTTCCTTGTCTCTGTGGATTTGGAGATGAAGAAACAATACACCAGGTTCAACAAACTCATCATCTAGACAAAGCAGGCAGCACTGTGATGAGAATGTTCTTGGATTTCTCCAGTGGATTTAACCCAATTCAGCCTGATTTGCTTAGTCAGAAACTCCAGAAGACACAAGTGGAGGCCTCAACAATTACCTGCATCAATGATTGCCTGACAGGCAGATTTAGAAGCTGAAGGATTGTGCGTCAAACTAGGTGGTCAACAGCAAAGGAGCACCACAGGGTGCTAGGCTTCCACAATTTATTTTCATTTCGTATGTATGAGACTTCTAGCACAATACATCACCTGGAAAGTTAGCTCATTGTTCTGGCCTGGAGTTTAAGGGTGGAAGAGGCTTCTGGACAATACAAAAGATTAGTTTGATTTTAAGAACATAAAATGTGTGTTTCCTAGAGTCTATTTCCCACGGTTCTTTGGCTGGTAAGAGCTTCCATTCTGTAGTCTGTGTCCCAAATTAAACAAAGCCCAATACATGCTAACGACTTAGTCCGTCTACAGTTAAGCTCTCCCATGTGGCACCTTGCAACAATGTTGTCATGCATATAGTAAGAGTCAATTTTAGATATAGCCTTGTGTCAGCCTATGAGTTAACTGGACTCTGCCACCTGAGAAGACACTTCACATTTTAATTTCCTCACGTCATTCTGTTTGAGGCCTGCGGTCTGCATGTCTTGTCTTTTTATAGTCTGGTGGTGAGGAGCTCATGCCTGCAGTTATTGATAACAGCTTTGGGCCCATGCAGACAGGAAAGGCATTTGATTGAATTTGTCACTGAACATTTCATGTCTGTTTTACACTTGACCTCAAATCCTTCTTCACTTGCAATGAGTTAGATCCATCAGTGGAAACCCAGGTGAATTGTGGAATTCCAATGGCAACCTAACCATTCACAGTATTTATCTTGTGAGGTTTGCAATCTACACTGTAATGTTACTCACAAAATTACATGGAGCTAAATGTGGTTTAGTAGAAGGAATGGAAAGAATAGTCGTCTTGCAGTCCAGTTGTGAGCTTGATATCTGTGTGCTCCTGTAACATGTTGATACTCCCCTGGCCAGGCTCTGGATCTGAAGTTGCTTACTGAACTGTGAATTGGTGCACAAGGTTATAAGTGTAATTGGGTGAATGCCGTTCTAGTGTGAAGCGATCATTATGACTGCAAAAGTGCTGTAAAGAATTCACTCCATTTACTATTTCTAATGGGATTTTTAACAGTATAGTTTAGGACTTTTAAAGTAAGATTCTGTTAAAAAGTTGGAAGAGATTATTATCTTACTATCAGCGGAAAACTTTTCTGTCCTCATTTAGTTTCCTGCAGGATGATGCTATAACAGCAGGTTGGCAAAATAAGCTATTATCTTAAAGGAAGTTTGATCTCAAAATAGCACTGTAGTTTATGCACACTATATTTTTCACCTTTAAATTATCATCACATTTCCATTGAGTCCTTAATAAATTAAATTAAATAGAAGCCAGTGATATTCAACGAATATAAGCAGGTGGAACTTTATAACCTTTATCAAACACCTGCTGAGAATAGAATATGTAAAGCATCCATAGAAACCTGCTGGTAAGCATGTAAGAAAACAATAAAATTAAATAAAAAAGGTTTTCAGTGTCTCCTTTCTTAACCGTGATCATAAAGTCTTTGCTCAGTTATTATTTATTTATGATGTCTGAGTTTTACTTGCAGTCTCATTATTTTTGTCTTCGGTGTTCACTCCAGAAATAATGGGAAGAATTTTTATAACTTTCAAAGCACTGCAGCTTAAATCTAACCTTGACAAAATAACAATCAAAAACAAGCTAAGCACAGACTGAAAGCTAACCCCCACGACTCACTTATTTATTTATTTATTTATTTATTTATTTATTTATTTATTTATTTATTTATTTATTTATTTAAGTTTATTTAATAGGGACAGACACATAGACACAGACAAGCTGAACAGAACAGCAGTTCCATTTTTGCGTTATACTGCTTATAGCAACGGCTAATTCACAGCACTTAACTCTAGATGGGCTTTTAAACAGTACATCTTAAAACTAGTAAAAATTGAAGTAACAGTCATTTAAAATAACAACATAATGTTGACAACATCTACACAATCATGCATATAAAACAGTGAGACTTAAAAGTGACACATAGAAGTGTAAAGACTGAGGGGTCTTTACACTTCCCAACAGGAATGCTGATTATGCTTAATTTACTCTTAACATTGGCATTGTTTCAGTTTTTCCAGTGTGTGATTGTAAAATATTAGGTGCCAATATGCAAAGTGTCATTAAACAGGTTGTGCTTCAGAGTTTGGTTGTCTTTTTTGTAATTAACAAGTTAACTGTGTCTTGTTATTCCAGAACATGTGCCAGAGGGAAAATCGTGCTGCTAGAGGTGGGGGAGTATGAGAAAGAGCAGGGCCTATGATAGACTGCTGACTCCAATACACGTACATTTTTACTGCAACGGATACAGGCTCAATTAAGTTTATGACATCTTCTTTTATCCTGAAGGTGCATAATCTGATTCTTTGTAGGGTAGTAAAGCAGATCTGGTGACGATTGAGCTGCATGATATAAGGCATTCAGCATTGAGCAAGTTCAGGCTGTGTACATCTTTATATTTGTTCTTTGTGATGCAAATAAGCTGATAAAACGGTATAGAAGCAAAAGCAAGAGGGCAACGTGAGCGTGTTTCAACAAATAAATTTGAGTATGTTTGTAGGCTCAGCTTTTCTCCAGGTTTGTGTTTCTCTTGTTACGTCAGTCCTATTAGCTATGGTCTATATTTAGCAGACGTTCTTAGCCAAACAGCGTGGGAGAGAGTTCTGAGAGATGTGAGCCTGGAAAGAGGTCAACATGGTGACAAAGATGAGCTGTGAGCAGTAAAAGAGCCAAATGATCAACAAGTGATCAACAAAAAGCAAATCTCAGACAAATAATTCTATTCTATTCTATTCTATTCTATTCTATTCTATTCTATTCTATTCTATTCTATTCTATTCTATTCTATTCTATTCTATTCTATTCTCTTTGTTATATACAGTATCAATAAATCAAATTAGGTCTAACCAGATAACAATTACCTTATTTAGAAGCTAATAATCACATCTCAAAGTTTCCCAATTATAACTATTTGTTAGAAAAAGAAAATAAGTATTCTGTGATGTTTTATTCACTAAAACTATAGTGCATATAAGGAAATAAATAACACACTCAAACCTGCATCCCGGCCTGCCCAAACATGCAGGTGTCATATTGCAGTATGCTACTGAAACATCCGAGTTCAAATTTAGCCTGGAACCTTTGTTGTGTGTCATTTCACCTCTCTTATTTGCTGCTGGCATTTGTAGTATGCTGCAGAGAGAATGTGGTTGTTTACAACAAATGGGTCCGGGTACACAGGTTAGTTAAAAATATACTTCATGCACATGTGTTTTAGCTTTTTGCATTCACTCATGGTCCTGAGCTTTCACCAAAGCTGTCGTAATGCAAATACCTTTTTATTTCTTATGTGCATCCAAACAATTCAATTGCAGCTAATCAAACACTTTAAGAGCTTATATAGCATATATACACAAGTTTACATTTATGACTAAAATCTGTATTTTTATTCTTTCTGTCAAAGGGCTGAGTTTGAGTTTCTACGTCTACAAAATAATTTGGCAATAAATACTATGCTAAATACAATTACATAGTCCTTTACTACATAAAATGCACAAGCAACAGATGCCCAAAACAAGACGTCAAAAGCACAGCATGCAGCTGTTACCCCAGTCATTTATATTATGAGGTGTAAAGTAGGATTGGTCATAAAAGCAGGGACAGAGGAGGCAGTAACTGTAAGAGGAGAACGTGTGGCGAGTGCAAAATAGGAGAGAAATGGAACTTGAGAGAGGACGATATTAATTATTCATGTCATGTTTAATAATAAAATGAACTCATTCATACTCAATTGATTCAGATCAAAAAAGGTGCAGAGATTTTGCACGCTCTATCCAGGCATTGAGAATTATGAGTGCTAACATAAATCATCAGAAAACAAAAAAGCTTAAATTAAAAAAAAAAAAACATGGTAACATCTCACAGCTTCCACATTTTCACCATCTAACAATGTTTTCTATTGTATTTATCCAACTCTTCATTTGAAAATGAATGTACTTGTTCTTATGGTTAACATACAGTGCATAATTTGACTAATAGAAAGCTATCAGACAGATATCAAGCATCACTATAACAGTACAAACTGTCAAACCCTGGTTTATGAAAATACAACTGGGATAACTCAAACAGCTAAGCAGTTGCAAACTAAGAAAATGTCAAAAGGTGGAACAACAGCAGGACTCAATGGAGTAAGTCAGATAGGAAACCAAATATCCTAACAACTAAATAGAACACAGTGAGTCTGGTATATTCCTTGGTTTTGATGCCAGTGCTATGTATGGGTTTGGTACAACAACCAGAAACACACACATTTTGGATTCTTCTTTTCTGTTTTAGTATTTACAGATGAGGCTTAATATACTTGAACACCAAGGCGAGCATTCCCTGCTAGTTCATTACTTCAAAATGAAAAAGTGTCTACATCTAAGTCAAAAACTAAAAAGTTTACATCTTGAAATTATAACAGAAGAAAGTATAGGTTTAAATGATTTTTACTAAGGTCTCATGCAACTCTAAAGGAAACCCTGAACCTGGTGTAGTATTTAATAGTATCCATTGTACAACATTATTGAGAACCGACAGTGACATTACTTTGGTATGGAGGGCTTCAACTAATCAATATCTGTTTGGTTAGTCACATAAAGTATTAAAAGAACACATTTGGATCTTCCTTTGAATGAGAAGGAGGGCTAATATTTTTACTAATGTTTTCTTTGCTTTGATTTTATCCACTGCACTGCGCCAACAGGATTCTATGACAAAAAATCAAAAGACTGCAAACTAGTATTCAGGGCATACAAATGTGAACAGTGTAACTATATTCAGCATAAGGGGGTTATAAACGCCAAAACATTAAAATCTTTTTCAAAGCATTGTCTAAATAAAATGTTTATCCCAGTGCAAGATGTGGACATTGTGCTGAATGTATTGTGTTTATTAGATTCCTAGAAATTAACTGATTTGCTTTGACAGGCAGCACTGTAATTCTTTTATGTACAATAGCTTTGTTTAAGTAAGACATGTAAGAAGAGTATCAACATTGTGGATGATCAATGTTACAGTCACCTGTCAGTAGTTTTATAGTCATTGATGATCTTTGCTCTTATAATCATCAACCTAACATCAAATGTACAAAAACAAAAGGTAACACAGCAAAAGTTAGGAAGTACAAACAAAACAAAACAAAAAATGTTTTCTAACTGAGGTTCTCAGTTTGGAGGTCAATGTACTGTTTGTTTCATAAGGAAAGTTTTTGTTCATATTGATGTTGTCATTTATCAGGATTTGTCAAGTGTGAAGACCAGAAACAAGAAGAAAAACAGAAAAGTTCAAAAGAATGCAGTCAAATCAACACAGCTGGCAAAGCCAAATATTTTCATATAACACATTTTCAATATTGGCATATTTAGGAGAAAAAAACATCGTAGTTGAATACAACCATTTTATGTAAAACTTTGAGGAATTTAACAACCTTAAAACCAGTGACTGGAATTACTGTGAATTTAAGTTTGCCTTATTTTTTATTGAAATATATAATCAGAAACATAAGCCTAAGAGATTGTCAAATTTCCAGATGCCATTTAATGGTAAGTAACAAATCCAACAGTGCATTTCCTCCAAACTTTGTAGGTTTATAAGACAATATTCACATGTTTCCCACACAAATCTAGTCAGAAAGGTCACTATATTTATATTCTATCCTGTACTGCAAATTAATATGCTATTTATCCAAATAGCAAAGGATCTGCTTGACTGACATAATCTTATTCCAAATGATGTAGTTATGAATATAAATTTAATGATGAGGAATACAACAATTCATTTGCCTCCAATTACAGCTCTAAGTTATTTTAGATAAAATTCAAACAACTGGCAAGATGTATATTTCTTTTCCAGTAACTTTACAATTAAACAGTCATCTTGAGAACTCAACCTGGTGCAAGACCATGTATATTTTTACTTAAAGTTTGTTATTTGATTGTTTTCTTAACATGTTTGCTACTCATATATGCCACATTGTGTTGCTATTACCTCAACTAGCTATGCAGCATGTTAATACAGAAGCAATACAGTAAGTACTCCACACAGTAAACAGTGTGTAGGGCCTAATTTAGTGATCTGTGCAGAAATTAATTGTTAGCTGCCCTTTAAATGTTTGTTTGTTTGTTGTTGTAATATCCCTGAGATCATGTTTCATGCGCAGGCATGGCGGGGCTAACTTGTTTGACTGGAGCCATTGTGTCATTGTTGACAGCTGTCGTAATGATGCGGCAGTTTTGCATGTCATTCCAGTCTATTCTGATTCTCATCACAAATTATTTTCCAATGTTTTTTGCTACCAACTTATGTGGCAACCTATTAAGGGTTTTGCTGCAGCCATAGATAATAAAAACAAAATGCAAGCAAATAGTTGTACTTTGTTTGCATTCGTCAGACTTAGCAATACTCTGCTCTGTATTTAGAAGACATAATGTACACAGAATTTCGAATTTGTCTTTTAGGAGAGTTTGTAAAGGTAAAGGTATTAAACATATATTAAGCAACAAAATATTAACATGATAGTTTGTAAACAAATATTTAAAATGAATTTGATTGACCTAAAAGTCTCACTAGAAAGTTAACTGATGAAACAGAGTTTACACAAATTAGTTTGTATTACTAAGAGTGTTTGAATCAGCAGGTCAGACCTCAAAAGATTGAATATCAGTATCAGCCAGGAGGTGTTTGATGCATCCCCTAGATATTTGTGACCTTAACTCAAATTCATCTTTTAAAATGAAAATAGTCCTTGCTATTTTTTCCTAAATACTAAATATCTAAAAAGTTTCTACTGTTTCAATTCTGTGGTAAACAGAGAAAGTGATCTTTTTGCTTGGATGTGTGAGGGAAACATCCTCACCTTTCCACTCCTCCTTCCTTTCAGCAGGTAAAGTGCAGAAATCTTCACCTAAAAGCCACTAGCTGCTGCCTTCCTTATGAGGGAGACACCTCTGCCACGGGCTACAGGGCAGCGCCAGCAGCAGGAAGAGGATTCCACCCACAATGAGAACAGCGCCTGCACAGCCGATACACGACACGGACCAGGAGAGCTCATGGTGGAGAGGAACCGTGTGGTCACTGGCCAAGAAAGATAGGACAGACTGGTGGAAAACCAACAGAGCTATGAGCACCATAACTCCTGTAGGAGGGAAAGACCAGAACAGGATATGAGAAAAAAGCTTATTTTCTAAAAAAAATAACATTTAGTTTAATAATTCATATAAACTCTACTAGTCTGTGGCTACCTTTACTGACCTGACAGGATAAAACATATGGATGCTGGCTTCAGAAAGAAGAGAATCTCCTTACTGAGAGCCATGGTGATGCAGATGGCTCCCATCACCATCAGGAAAAGGCTGAAAAGGGCCAACATTGCTGCAGCCACATTCAAATCTGATCACAGGAAGAGGAATACACCATTAAAGCATAACAAATCAGCTATCCCTACTATATTTATCAAAATTACTACATGGAGGCCAACAGAGCAAGAGGGATGAGGCACCAATGTGATTTATATGTACGTCTGTCTTTCTTTATTCAGTCTATGGCACTGTGTAATCTTAATACATTATGAAACTGCCAGAGAAAATGAGAGGTTAGACAGCAGCGCAGAGACACTCAAACAGTGTGGGTGGAATACATATTAAGCACTCAGAGTGCAGACAATAGTCAACCTGAAAGAGTGAGGCGAAGAGGTGAAGGAAAGCACATAAAAAACAGAGCGATAAAGAGGGGAACAGAGATGATGGAGAAGAAGACAATAGTAGCAAAAGAGGAGGGTCAAAGGTAAAAAAAAAAGCAGGTATTTAGAGGTATGTGGGAAAAAAACAATGAAAAAGTAGGATGTGGGTAGATGAGGTGGGACATTATGTGACTCACTTTTGTGTGTTGTCTTCTGAAACATGACAGTATTTTCCCCCGTGGTGAAAAATTTGAAGTAGGTGCAGTTGGATTCTGCAGCAGTAAAAGGAAGAACAGCTTACTGTAACTGACATGGACACAGACTCTGCCAGGTAACAAGCATTGGCGGCAGGCAATCTTGATCAACATCTTATTGAAATTCAAGGAGCCACATCTCACATCTTCTCTCACATCCCACCCCTGTACAATTTGATTTTAATTGTTCTCCATCAACCATAATCAGCCATGAGCGTCAATGACAAGCTCAAGGTGACAACCTAAAGCTTCCTGTACAATTTGTATTCTGCTGTTCAGATGATGTGTTACAACAATTAGTGTTTGGCAGTCAAATTGATTCTGACACCTCTATCTGTTCCCTCGCACTAAGCAAACACACACACACACACACACACCNCACACACACACACACACACACACACACACACATCACTCTTAATTAGTCTGATGAAAGCCTCGTCCTCAAAGTGTTCTGCTGTGCGTTTTTCATATCTCATCAGCCATCAGAGTTCCAGTGTCTGCTCCACGGTTGGGAAAATTCAAATCCCGACATCAAGTAAGATGAAGGTACAACTTGTAGTGAAGATAATAATTACATCTTTTACCTATGTTCATACTTATTATGGTTTTGGATCAATAATAATTTAAAAATCTGTTTTCTACCAAAGTGGGACAATTGTAGTTAGCTTATTTAATTAAAAAGTAGAAAAAAGGTACTTTTCATGAAGTTTTTTATTGGTCTGATGTAATATTATAACAATAATATATATAATCTCATATTTTATTACCTGGAGATGGAAAATTGCCCCAATTAACAGAAAGAAAGGGTTTGAAAACCATGTCCATGTGTAAATATTCTATATAATGTGCTTCACTTTGTGAATTTAGTTACTGAAATGAGTTACCTTTTGAATGATATTCAATGGGTCATGGAAAACGGATTTACTGTTTAGTGCATCCCTAATAATCTTCTGGGTAAAATATAAAACAGAAACCTTTAAAGTGATTTGGATCAGAGTAACTACATAATGAAAAAGTAAGACAATATAAAGCTGTGAGATAGTAAAATTAGTTAACACTGATTTATTTGGGAGAAATAAAAAAATAATTGTGTGCGATTGCATAACTAAATTGTGATTTTAACATATATTATATAAAAAACTTGAAGGAAAAAAAAATATAGAAACTTTACAGAAATCAGTATGTCCATTATATCAGTTAATGAAACCATTAACAAAACGTTCTGTTTTCTAAGTTGGAATGTTGGTTTTGTCTGATGTTTCCTATGTTCTCCATTAAACATCATTTTCATGGGACAAGAGTTAACAATTTTTGAATTGTTGACTGCAAAGAGAGCCTAGTCAGAAGCTCATGTATTTTTGTACCTGTTATGAAGAAAGAGAGGATCATTTCAACCTGACATGGTTACAGTGACTCAGCCAGTTACTCATCCAAACTATTCAGACAAATCGCTGTCACACTATGAGCCAGACGTGATTTGTCTAGGCCAGAAAGTCAGGTGGACCTCTCAGACAAGCTTACTCACTCCCTCAAGCTGAGCTGTCCATTGGGTTTCACAGTCGGCCAGTTGGCCTGTCAGTCATCTGCCTGAACCTCACTTCCTCAAACAGAACATGCAGCCATCAAAAATATCCCCATGAACCCATCCAAGTAGTCAGATATCTTTAAGTCACCTCCAGGCAGCTCCGCAGGTCCACAGCTCTCACGTTCTGGGTCGATATCAGACACCCACAGAGTCTTAGTGCACCCCTTCCACAGACCATAGTGAGCTGTCAGGCATGTCTGTAAAATAAAAACCAGACAACACAAGACATAAAGCAGGGTCAGTCTCTGTTTTGAAAAAAAAAAAAAATAAATAAATAAAAAAAAAAATGGGACGTGCGGTCAGGGGAGGCAGGTGAGGCTCTCATGGAAAAAAAAAAAAATAAATAAATAAAAAAAATAAAAAATAAATAAATAAATAGATTTCAGTTTGGTTTTTCCTCTTCCTGATGCTGACCTCCTGTTACATGCTTTATTTTTTAACTTTTAAATCAGAAGTCATGGAAGTGCTGTTTGATGTTTTACCTGATTGTTATAAAAATTCTTTGGGGGCGCCAGTTCCACCCAGAACTCTGTCCCGACTCCCAGGACTGTCAGGACGACACCAACTATGGCCACAAAAAATGCCAGCTTGATCTTATGAGAAAAACACAATAAATCAGAATTTATGTATTTATAAATGACTTGAAATTCTTTCTCTCTTTTTTACGTCTCTTGTAGGCATCTTTCAAGTGCCATCTCACTTACAATATGTTCATAATATGGTGCACCTAAAAATGCCACCACATTATTTTGGTTGTTTTATAATTTTGAAATATTTTCATGTATAATTTATTTTATTTTTTTCAAAATGAACTAATTATATTTTGTTTGCAGTTCAGCATGTTAATCTGCCTGCATTTATAATGCTTTCCTGAGGTTGGGATGGGAGCAGTAGTGGCGAAGCGGAACCTTTGTTTGGGGGCGTTGCTTCCAGGTTGGTTTTGGGGCGGACTTCCGGTTTGCCTCGAACGCAATCTGGATGCTAAAGGTATCGCTTCGGTCATCATTGCTGACTTCTATTTTATTATTATTTTATTATTTATTACACACCAAGACTACTCTGTAAGATATTTACCACTTATATGACCATAATAAAGCACTGTGTCACGGTTTTTGTGCACCGTTTTGCTAGTAGTTGCCAGTTTTATCAGGTGAGGATAAATTTGGCAGTATGCTAGCCCGCGCTGGGAAAGTTCTGCGGGGGGGAGGTCATGAGAATGCCGTGATATCTTACTAACTCTATGTTTTAGGAGTTTTATTTTGCTTTTGTTTGAATAATATTCAGTTCTAGTTGCTCGTTGACTCATAAAGTAGTTCAGAGCATGAGCGTAAAGTGAGTCCAGCCAACGTTAAAGGTAGAGAAAGTATTCTTTGTTCATGAAGTGTGGGAATTGAGGTTAAAGTTGAAACAATGCTAAGTTAAATTCTGTATTTGTTTTGTAAGTCTTGTAATTTTATTTTTGATTGGTATTAAGTTAAAATCAGTGTACATTTTGATTATTACGCCAGTCAATATAGAGCTACATGCAGTGAAGCTTTAAAACTGTTGATTTATCCTGTTTGACACACTCTCCCATGGTTGTCTTTATCCAAGTGTAGGTTGAATATGTGAAAAGGGTAGTATGTGAAGTTAACATTTACCTGTGAGAAAAGTAAACCAGGTTTATAAGGCAATGGTTATGTAAAACATTAATACTGTACACTGAAAAAGGTTTGTTTAACAAATAAAGAAAAACACAATCTGGATGCTAAAGGCAGCACTTCAGTTGTCATTGCTGACTTCTATTTCATTATCCTTCAGATTGTGCTCATCACTGATATATCAGTTCTGACACAGAGTCACTTCAGTATTATTTCATATTCAACTTGACAACCATTGAATAGTTTTAACTGACTCATTCATTACCTACAAAGTCCTAACCCAAGCTACAATTGAAATTCTCCAACCATCTGAGCTACCTCTTTTGCATTACTTTCAGCATTGCACTATCTTCAAATTGATTGATTCTGGGTATTTAATAATGCTTGACAAATGCAATTTTGGTGTATGTATTTATATTCTCAGGAATATATATAGTCTTCAGTTGTTGAATAAAACTCTCTTTCAGTCCAGCTAAGAAATGGCAAAAAACATTGCTACTTCTATGCTTCTACACTGAAAATAACATTAGAAAAGGCCTCATGTCCTTCACTCCTACACATATCACAACATAGCATCAGTTTGGTGCTTACTGTAGCCAAATCATGGCTTCCTTTCTAGTGCCTGAACGGCTCAGCTCTCTGACAATCATTGATATTCCTGATTGTAATTCATAGTATGCAAATTGAATAACCAAAAATGACCACACTGCCTTCTTTGGGTGTAAGAAATTGATTGAAAACCAACTAGGGTTGGTCAGCTGGACTAAACAAATCTGACTTTCCACGTCATTCTGAAGTCTGACTTTGATGATAGCTTTCATTCTCATTTCCTTAAGCCTCATGGCAGTCTTGGTAGGAGCTGCAATTAATGTAAGTGCAGAACATAATCACTTTCAAAGTATTTTTTGTTTTGCTTGACATGCTTGATTCCATGATTGATTGTCTACACAAAACAGAAAACAATAGCTTGATTTGACAAAAAGATAAAAGAAAATTTACTAACAAGTCCAAGAAAGATAACTTTGCTAACATAGCACCCATATCATTTTTTCTGCTGTAAATAATTTAGCTTTTTAGGCCTGATTACTTTGGTCATCCACTTGTTAACTTATTCTATTTATTGATTGATTTATTTTTTGCATATTTTGCTATGACCAAGAAAAAACCTGAAGTTGTAGACATAAACAGACAAAATCAAAATAAATCTTTGAAAGATCTTGATAAAATGTACAGTGACGTTACAGTGTTTATCCACAAAGCCAATGTTGGGGGAGGGGGGGGGGGCGGAAACCATTCAAACTTATTACTGAGACACTGCAAAGAATCAACCAATAACACACAAACAGTATTGGTACATATTGGTCAGTGGCCTTATATAGTACTACAAGCACTATCACTACAGTTTAGAGCTGGTGTTTCAAACAATATTATTGTTTTAATTTATTATTGTTTTAATTTAAGAAAATTTCAAACTACTAGAAAAATACATGAACACTATCCAAAGCCTCTCACCTTTCCCTCCTGGGCTTCACTCATGGCATGTCCAGCTGATGTTGTCCTGCGTCTCTTGTTCCCACCAAAGGTGCTGCGTCCACCCATCAAACTGGCCAGGCCCCCTGCGCCTTGTGCTGGTCCTCCTGGTGCAGCCATTCCACCTGCTGCTGCTGTTCCCGGGGCCACGGTGCGGCCCTCCTCGTCAGTCAGAAAAAAAGTTGACCACATCTTGTTTAAAACAGAGCGCAGTCCCAGCTATAAATCTCAGTCCGTTGGGTGGTTGAATTGATTTGTAGTTTTTTAGGGATAAAAATGGAAATGGATTATTTACTCTCAATTTGTGATTGTCCAGGAAATAAAAAAATGGGGGTAAGAATCCCTCTCTACAGATGTATCTGACGCATAACATTGAGTCTTAGAATACAAAAGGTTCAGAAAAGATTAGTTTGAGGTACTTCATGATACAAAAATGCAAAAATAGACTACAGGGGAGTTTTTAGGAGTGTTTCTGGTACTTGAGTACCGTTGGAGTGCAGAAGGCAGAAAGGCTACTGGAAACAGGATTGGAAAAAGAGCAAAGAAAACGGTAAAAATAGAGTCAAAGATTATGGTAAAATAGAAACATCAATATTAACAATGTTAGCTCATTCTTAACTAACCCCCCACTCCCATAAGACAAATATAGCATACTGAGATTAAATTACAATGTGATTACATTCAATGTTAACAAGTAAGTTAATTAAAGTGAAGGTTAGGTTACTATACTGTCTGTAAAATTACATTGAGACTGACATAAAAAGAAAACATTGCTTGTAAATGTGCAAAGTCGACACAATAAAATGCTAAAAAGTATTTCAAATGCATCAAGGTGAAGTTAAAAAGTTTTATGGGTGTGTAGTTGCATTATAGTAATTTTATTGTAATTTTGGTTGCAAATTCCTATAAATTTAGTTTGATTCAATGTGCTAGGAGGTAAAGTTAAAACAATAGATATAAACAATCTTTAAATAAAGCTTCTCAGCTTATAACCTTCATTATATATTCTGAAACCATTTGTAAAATAGAAGTCATTGTCAAGTCAAAGGCTTTTACATTGTTTTTCTGAGACTTTCTGAGTAACTGCTGCATGGATACGCTGAATCTGGAACACTTCTTGCTGGTTCTGTAAATGAAGCAGCTGTGCTGCTGCATTCCACACGGATGTAGTGACAACAGACTTGACATTCAATCGTTTTTGTTGTTTGGAAGAACGAAACACATCCCCCAGGGAGACCACAATCCTTTACCGACGCAGCAGCATCTGTCTTGTTAACAACATAAAGAGCTGTAACGGCACAAGTTTTCAGAGGTGCTCTGAAAGCTCCAAGTAAGTGTGACAATACCAAAAACAACACATTATTTTAACTGCACATTTTTCACAATGTGTAACATTCCTGAAGAATTTGGCAAACAATCAAGCCTGCTTTTTTTTATCAGTTGTGTCCTGTACCTTGCAAAAATAATTATCACAAAAATAATAATCACACTGCTTTTGTCCAAAAAAAAATTCACATCACAACCTCATATTTCAGGGTGTTTTATTTAGTTTCTTTATATGAAAGATCAACTCGGTAGCACAGGATTGTAAAAGGAAACAAGCTATCTGTGATTTGCAATAATATCATAAAAACTACAGGAGTTGTTTTCTTGGTTCTATGTTTGATAAATGCAATCTTACTCTGGCCTAAATTCACAGTTGTGCCACTTTTCATTTTTGATTTGAACATAGTTTTGTAAAATGAGATTTAAATATTGTTAAATAAACTAACCCTGCATATTTATTCACAGTTGTATTGATTGGTCTTCATGGTGTTTGTTCACCGAAAAAAACCTCTGATGCTTTCAAAGAGCAGGTTTATTTATACTGAGACTAACTGACACTGTGATTACCACTTAGGTTCCTTCTAAAGACAAAGATTACAGTAAAAACATCAACATATTTAGTAGCATCAGGACAAGATATGGAAAGTTGAAGGGGCTTGAAAAGTTTTACACAATACTGTATCTGTCTAGTACAACTACAGTGTTGTTTCACTGTTTTTACAGCTTCTCAATGTCTAGCATCACACCAACATTAGCAAAGTGAAACATGAGACCGCCTTCATTACACTATGGTACAAAAATGTAACAAAGCAAAAACTATTTGCATACCACTGTCAAGAATTGAAGTCTTGCTCCTGGTTACACCTCAAGGTGAAGTGTTGCCAGGTACAATAATTAATATGTAAGGAAGAATATCTAGACAGGAGTTCCACCAAACTACTAAACTGCAACCAAAACAACTGTGTGAAAATCTAAAAGTAAAAAAAAACTTATTTTTGTTTTGCCTCAACAATGCTTTTAATGTCGAGCCTAAAGACAACCATAAGAGCAAATCGTGCTACCAAGATAGAAAGAATTTAAAACTCTGCAATAAATCAATCTGTGTCTTTCTTTAAAGCATTTTACTGGGCATTTGAGTTCAAATCAACCTGGTCATTTTTCCCAAATGTAAAACAAAAATGAGCGGTTCTATTTTCGCAATAGTTATTTACCATTGCATACTTTCTTAATTAGTGCTAAAAATGCAACCAGCATTCCTTTATCATAATGACAGTGATAAATACGCATCCCCTGGGTTTACAAATGCACAGCAGTAGTCATCAACAACACCAAAAAGTATTCACACCTTTCATTGCAGCTTATTATAGACTGATGCAGGTGGTTTAGAGCATTAGAGTGTTGAAAAGAGTATTTGTACCGGCTAAGCATATGTAAGAATAAAATATTCTCCCCATTCCTCTTAAAGCTGGTAATCGTGCTCCTTATAAGGCATCCAGTAGGACAAATTGGAAAACCAAGAAAAAGCTCCCTGTAGGTTTAAACAACCTCCAAAAACTGCATTAACAAATCCACGTGAAGATCTCACAAACATAAAAAGCTCCATGGGGTTTTTGAACCACATCTCATAGACTGTAGGCTCCGTGAACACTATTTGCAGGCAGCATTTGAAAATGATGATCAGCGGCTTTTTTCGCTCCAAGCCCTGCCCTCCCATACACACAAAACAGATTTGAGAAGCTAAAAAAAACACCACCATGCCAAAGTTAAACCCATTACTTTTATTTTGTCACACTTTAACACTTGCTGCAAGCGTGCCTCACAATATTCGCCGTCACTTCACAAATATCACAACAATGACATTAACGAGGTAGCTGACCTGTTTGCTGACCTGCTTTTTGTGTGTGTGGTTCTGCTCGGAGTGACGGAGGGCGAGGTGGGGCGAGGTGAGGCGAGGAGAGGAGAGGGAGTGACAGAGGGTGGGAAAGGGGTGGAGGTCAAAGTAGCTTGGTGCTACGTCTGAAGCAGGATAGGTTGCCGGGCTGGAGGGGTTGAAAAATAATACAAGTTAAATGCCACTGTGTGCGTATACACACTGAAAAAAGCACGCTCTGTGGTAATTTCCATGTTCCGTGAGTGTACTTTCTGGTGCACATTTGCATATAGTTTCAAGAAGAAAATATATGTTGGTATTTGTTTGAGGAAGTGTATGCACATTCCTCTCTTTTAGCTAAAAGACTCAGTTTCCCCAAAACTAAATGCCTAAAATGTGTTTGCGTGTGTGAGGTACACAGCCACTCTGAAGCTTTTGTAAGTCAATCCGTTTGTTTATTCTCACTGCAACAGTTGTGCAGAATGATTTTTCCATTTTTTCCCATTTTAAATACACTTGAAATCGTATCAGATTGCACCCACTCAAACCCCGTCTCTGTAACTGTGTGTACATGCGTGCATGTGACTTCTCCATAGCTATTTTTGCCCCCCACCTGTTAATGACTATAAAGCCGACTGAGGGAAAAAAGCCTGTAACGGGAGGGGGTTGTGTCAGCTCAACCCTGGCTGATGGTCTCATGTCTGCAGCTCCCACTACCATTCTGGTGATTGAAGAGGCAATAGTAGAGTCAACACCTCGAAGACAAGTATCACAGCCGGTGGGATGTTGGTGGGCTCACATGGTCCAGTGTCAGGGTGAAGAAATCAGTTGCACCAGACAGTGAAAACCTGATACTCCTCTGCCTGCTGACGCAGGCACAAGCACTCTGTCAAGTTTGCTACAAGGGGCACCAAGATGTGTGAATGCTGATCTGTAAAGTATACACTTGGAGAATGATCAGGTTTAGGGTTGCTTTATACTGGATTTCTGTCCATAGCCAGGTACGAATCTTTTCTACATATTTTTTTTCCCAGTAAGAAATGTCAGATACAATTATATAAACTCATTATTTCAACACCACATTTCTCTTGCAATGGAAAAAATTAAGAATGTTTACACTTATAGCTTACTTGGGCCTTGTTCAAAAGAAAGATATAACCCTATTGAAATTCTATAATTTTTCAAATCAAACACTTCCAAACATATATTTTAACATTTTCCTGGAGCAAGACTGGTTACTGCGAACTAGCACACTGACATTTCTTGGAACAAAACGGTCAGCAAAAAAGCATTTTTTCATTGTCATTTTACACTGCACAGGGGGATAACTAAAAACCCAAAATGTTGCCAACAACTGCTATTAGCTGATCATTTATAGAAAAAAAAATCATTAACGGTCTTGCTTTGCTCTTTGGTCCAAAGATTTATTAAGTCTTCCATCTGTTTAGGGTGCCTCTGAGTGTCTTGTCCTCCTGTTGTCTGGGAAGAAAAGAAAACACTGCAGTCAGATATGCTTGGCATTGTGATTAGGTGGTGCAAGTGCATGCAAGAAGGTCAGACACACAAAGATAGAGGACTCAGTGTGAGGGGTAGAAAATAAGGATAAAAAAGGAAAAAGTGAGAAAAGAGGATAACTCAAAAATGAAGGACAGGGAGGCAAGTCATGCAGAAAGAGTTGCCTCCCTTCCCTCTAAGCCTGAGCAGACACATTAAATACAGCAGGAAAGTTATTAAGTGAGTGGGTTTTAGTTATTCTTAGTGCTCAGTCCACAATTAATTGGAAAATATATTAGCTTGTTTATTACTGTCATGATATTTTGTGAAAATAACTTCTACCTTCCGTTTGGTACTTATGATGGATAGGGACTGGGTTGCCAATGGAAAACATCATTGTTATACTTATTTTAATAACAATGAGATTAAAGTACATATTCTGCTGCATGGAACATAAAAATCTGTGTAGTCTCAGAAAGTGACGTCTCCTCCAGGCCTTTATTGTGAAATGTTGTTGACACCCAAGGTCAGATCGTCCTTTACCTCAACATCCACAAACTGAAAGGTTGAGAACTTCTTCACACAATCCACATCTGTGATGAGTGAACGAATGCTAGTTTTGTGCCTCCTGCAATCCACAACCAGTTGCTTAGATTTTTGTGTGTTAAGGGCCAGATTGTTGTCTCTGCTCCACCTGGCCAACTGCTCCACCAGACCAGCTGCTCCATCTGGCCAGCTGCTCCACCAGGACTCATCCCTGGGGAGCAGGGATGAGTGCCATCTGTAAACTTTACAGTAGCGTTATTTTAGTGGACAGGAGAACAGTCATTGGTGTAGAAAGGGAATAAAATGCAAATCACACTGTAAAGCTGATAAACACGAGTTTGTGAAAAGTTTTGAATATGTATATTTGAAATGTTTACTGTTGCATAAATCCTCTTGCATGACTCAGATTATTCAGACATTTTATTTATTCCGTGCTCATGCAGAACTGTGCAATACATAGATCTCTTACAAATTTTATACCCTTTTGGTATGAACTGATTCTTCTTCTACTTATTATTATTATTATTATTATTATTATTATTATTATTATTATTATTTGACTCATCACTTGGCATTAATGTCTTTGGTTAGATTATTCTGACATTTCTAATTACTGCAGCTATTATCCTATAATATATGCAATAGTATGTGTGTGATGGTGCACAGAAGTCACAGTTATCTTGCCTATAAAAAGTACTCACCTCCTTGAATGTTTAACACTTTTTTTTATTGTTTCCACATAATCAACAAAATGTAGCTTTTTGAACAAAACAAAATGATAAAAACAATGTCATGGTGAAAAATGATTCCTACAAATCAATGATAATTGATTAATGATGACTTTAATTATGTGATTCCATATAGATAGATTCCATATAGATATTTAAATTGTACTATTTCAGTACAGGTCCAGCTGATTGGTGCTGGTAGTCTCACAATGAGTAGAATGAAGGTCAGCTGAGTGCAGTGAGTGTGTCTGGAAAGTCCATTCACAAGTTAATGAGTGTTCCTGCATAACACTACTGTATAGAAACAAAAGAACACTCCAAGCAAGTCAGAAATAAAGTTATTGAAAAGTATAATTCAGGGGATGGATACAGAAAATCTCTAAAGCCCAGTACAACCCCTAGAGTTCAGCTAAATTAATGAAGAAATGGAAGGAATGTACCACATATGAAAATCTGTCTATATCAGGTTATAACTTTTATCTTCAGGAGTAGTTTTTATAGGCATTGTAAATAGGTTTGATACAGTAGGAAAAAATTATTAAAGCCAAGTCCCAACACATGGTGTTACTTTAGGAATTATAAGAATTAGATTAAAAATTAGAGAATATACTTCTAAAGAGCATGTTCTTGCTTCCCACTGACTTAGCAGAACATCACAAGGTTATGTTTATTTAATCCCTGATTATTTTTTAGGTGTATTGTTGGATTGTTAATACCCTAGCAGCATGAATAATTTAAATATTACACTCAATCACTCATGAATATACAACAAAATAATTTGCCATTTTTCACCTGCAATCTTGTTCTCAAACTGGGACAAAAACTGCATATTTTTATTGATTTCATTGCACTAACTAGCAAAAAAAAAATGGTCAAAAATGTATTTTAAAATAAGCCTTTTAATTGTAATTGTGGCCGGTTTTGTTCAGTCTCTCGTGCAATAGTGACCATGACCAATTGATGGCACCATGTGAAAGGGAGGCATACAAGTAGGGAGGAGTGAAGGGTGTAAAACTAAGCTGCCCTGATCCCTCAGGAATGCAGGGAGTTAGAACACTGACGTTGTGTGCTGCAGGAGGTGATGGGATTACACCGACACAATGGGGCATCTGGATGTGGAAGCTGCCAATTTGGTGCACAAGTACATGTTCATTACTGTAGAGCAAAAATTGACAACTGGACTTCTTGTTAATCTTGTAAAGTGTGCTGTTGGCAGTTTCAGGGGAGTTCTGTGTATAACCTATTTGTTTGCAACTTCTTACTTTCTCCTGCAGCAATATTTGGCAGGAGTTTATTCAGTGTTGTCAATCAAAGATGCAGACCAAAAACAGCATACTGTATTTACACCATCACAGAAACATAGCACAACATTGCAATGTCATTTCCAAACTGTTTTTAAAAACAGAATAAAGATGAGTGTTTAATCAGAAGTCTTGCAGGTTCTGTTTATTTGAGATTTTTGGGTTGTATTGGTTTCTTTCATGTGTTGTCAAGATGATGTTTTTCAACTTCAAAATGCCTTTGTGAGATTTCTCACAAGAAGCGCTCAGCTGAAATTGATTAAATTGAACAAAAGAGGATTTTATTTCAGTCAGCTTGTGTTTCTGGAAGCTTCTTACACTAAATGTTGACTCTGCCCCCTTTTTTCCATATCTGAAATCCCTCTGTCTATATAGCTTCTACTGTCATTAAGCAGTTCAAGCATTCATACCCCTTGTCTGTGTAGAAGTATGACCTAAGCCCAAACTGAGGCCTCAAGATCTAACAGGCTGTCAGGCACTACACATGCAAACTTTGTCCATCCATTGCCATTATTAGTGGAATTTTAGAAAATAACTTATTTTAATAATTTGCATATTATTAAGTACCTCTAGCAGCAGCAGTGAGGCTTATTGTATTTTCACCCTACAGATGCCAGGAAGTACTGCAGGTACCACAAAAGACAAGGATGGAGTGCTCTGTGATGTTCAAGGTTAGGTCATCCCAATTAAGAGTTACAATGCTGAGTCAGAAATATTGTTTCCCAAACTCACAGTGAGAAACCTTCTGATAAGCCAAGTGTAGAAGGCAGTGACCCTGTCTAGTTAGAACAGATCAGACTGAACAGACACTGAGCATGTCTGTTTGCTGTTCTCGCTCTTTCAAGAATTAATATAATGTCTTTTGGGTCAAAATCACAGATCTCTGCTTAGTAACTAAGAGTGACAGTTCAGTAGGGGAACTTCCCTTCCATGTAGGTGAGATTTTTGAAGTTCACAACTAGTAGTTGCCCCATTAATAGATTCCTCTGGCTGAGCCTTGTACCTCTGCTGCTCATGCAGAGGAGGATGTTCTTCATCAAGACACTGAAACCTTCGTAGAACAACTTTATTTACTGATATTACACAGTCATGTTGCAATACAAAGATATTTAAAGAAGTTACTCTAGCAAAGTTAATCAATCAACCAATCAAATTTTATTTAAGGGAAAACCTCCAGGCACGTGCAGGGGGGGCCCTTGCCCCCAAGTGCCCTTTTGGTCAAATTTCTTTCTTTCTTTTTTTTTTTTTTTTTTTTTTTTTTTTTTTTTTTTTGTATTGTTATTTCCTAAGCCCTCTTCTGACACATAATAACATGTACTAAGATTATTTGTTTTTTGTTGGGGTTTTTTGTACAACATAATAAACCCTCCGGTCACCTTGTTACCTTTGACCTTTTGCCCGTGACGCATGACGCAGTTGCCTCTCTGAGATAAGGCGGCTAACAGAAGCTCAACGTAGCGAACGTTCCAGATTACAGAACAGTTTTTGGTGAATTAAAAAAAAAAACGTTTTTGGTGAATAAAGTGGAGTAGACTTGCTACTTGTCAGATGACGGAAAACGTTGAAGTATCGTTTCTGCTTCAGCACAGAGTGGCGGTTTAAGCAGAGAGGTAATGAAATACAACAGACACTGACAGGCCTCTGCGTCTTTCTTTGTCTGAAGAACTACTGAGCGGGAGGAGACAGCCAGGTGAGGAAAAACTGTTCTTATCTATCGGTTCAGTATTTTTATCATACAGACATTAGGTTGCTGTTGTGCTATTAGCTAGCTGCTAGCTAACGACTTTGCTAGCAAAGCTAGATAACTGAAAAGCTTCTTCCCTGTATCGTTAATGATATCAGTCATTCTTCAGTATTGTTTATGCCATAGGGGCACATCGCCCGTCCAAAACCGATCATCTCCATAATGGATATATGTCTTCTAATTTCCTTTGCTGCATAATGTACGTTGCATTCATTCTGGCGTTAGGTAAATGTATCTTGAAGGAGAATAGCATTTAAATAAAAGACCAACAAGGATATTCATTTAGTATTAAAAATAACTCACCCTGAATTACCATGATAGTTATAATGTATGTAATAAAAGTCATTAATGAAGGGGCAAAACTGAAACCAGACTTTAAGTAAGTTTAGTGTCTGGTTCGCAGAATATGAAGTCTTCCCCCCCCCAATTATTCAGTGAAAAAAAGAGAAAAAACTAACTTCAGTTAAGTAAAATAAAATTGTAATCAAAACTTTTGCAATTGTAATGATTTGTTTTTTAAAAACAAAACGTTTTGTTTAAAAAAAAAAACAAAAAAAACTAATTTTTGTCTCATGAACTAAAAAAGTTATTTGCCAAACATAAACTTTTATTTGCACACATCAGAAATCTTTTGTTGCGATTTTGGGCCCTGCCCACATGTCATGTGAGAATCACAAGCAAAACTTTCAGTCACAAACAAAAACTTAGAATATCAAGAAAAGATTTCTGACATGCGCAAATAAGTTTTTTTTGCAAATAATTGTTTCACTTCATGAGACAAAAATGTGTGATTTTAATTTTAAAACAATTTTTTTTAAGCTAAACTCAGTAGGCTTTTCTCATGGTGACATGCATTAACAATTAAATTTTTGCTTTTGCTTTTCCTTTTTCTGCAGTTCCACATTAAAGTTTGATGCAGTTCTGCTCTCCTGAATGGACCATCTTCATCTCAACTGCAAGTGTAGCAAACAGGCAGCTCTTTTTTTATAGATTACAGTCCACTAAAAGGTTGCATTGTGCCCTTGTTTATATTTTTAATAGTGTAATTCTGTAAAGACAATATGTCTAGAGGTCTAGCTCTGATTTACATATCTTGCTAAATTGCGGGTTTGGATATTGCAATACTTTTCTATAACAAAATAGATATGCAGAAAGAAATTACTAATAAAATATCTTACATATGCATAGTTGTATGCTCTATATAGAGATTTACCTAAGCTTTGATTGTATATCTCACAATTTTGTAATTTATCATTGTTTATTAAACTCTGAAAGCTGTGTGGCTTTGTTAATATTCTGTCCTAGAAGGCGGTTAGATGTGCCCTTTTTTTTTTTTTGAGCTCCTGCCCCTTTAGTGGCCTCTGCACGGCCCTGTCAGGCTCTGCTGAAACTAAACTCCAAAGAACACTAATGAGTCATCAATTTAAGACTTATGAGTCCAAGCCGTCCTTACATGTCTCTAAATAGATGAAAGTAATGTGGAAGGTTGAGTCCTGTCCTTCATAACTGAAGTCACCAGCTTTTTAAATGGTGGCTGAGACTGAAGTAGATACAGGAGTTTCTGAAGAGAGCGTCAGAGTAGATATTTTGGCAACAAAATCTTATAAAACGTTTCACACAGGCCAGGAGATTAACTAACATGGTCAGCATTATAGTGTTAAAAACATTAAAAAAACAAGAGTATGTGACTATCAGCAGCATTTGATTAATAAGCAATGTTAGAAGACCTAACAGCTTGTTGGTATTTAATGAGCTGTTATGTAAAATGTCCAACTTGTCAAATCTTGTCTTTTCCTCTAAATACTTTTGCAGGGACAAATTTCTATTCAGCTCAGTTTGGGTTTTAGTAGAACAATGGCTTTCAAAATGTGAGTGCATGTAAGAGAGATTTGTGAACTTCCAATTTGAAAAGGGAGAAAAGCTGTGATTTACTCAACACAGAGTTGGAGATGTTTGTATTGTGATTTCATTGTATGATCCAGAGTGTTCATTGCTGTCAAACACCAAAGCATAGACACCATCCTAAAATAACACAAGATGGACTACATTTAGTGATCACATTATCTCTGAAAGCAGTTGGTTGCACCAGATTTTATTTTGAGGTATAAGAGTAATGGGTGCCAAATTCAAATTCAAGTTGGCCTTTCCATTGTGTCCATTTCTTTTCATTCTATGATGTGCTACCTTGTGTTAGTTAGTCCATCAAAGCCTGTGGCTAAAATTATCAAGTGGCGTAGTAGCTTTTGCAAGGCACTGTACATGATTATTTTTAAATCAATATTGATTTAGGAAAGCAACTTTTAAATCAAAGTGATTATCTGGCACCACCAAACAGCTTTAATGATCTAAGCACAAGGCTGGGTATTAGTACAATTACTTAACCAAAAAGTTATAATAAAAATGGTTAACTGGTTGGCTGGCTCTCAACACAGGTCAGAGCAGGGAAAAGACCTGGATTTAGCCCGGCTGAGGGTTATGAGTTCAACCTAACAGGATTATGAAACATGCTTACTGTACGGCCCAGACCAGTGCAGAAGCTCTAAAGTTTTCTGGGACCAGCAGCATGTGACCAAGACCCATTTAAAATTTAACAAAAAGAAATGAAACATTTTATTTCCATTTCCTTTGCAACTCTATAGGTAAAAAAATAGGGCCATTTTTTGTCTGCAGTTTGTTAGGTGATTATTTTCATTACAGTCAAAAATCAGATCCTTCTACATTATTAATTTTATCTCACACCACTGGAGTGTGTAAATTAGAGTGTTGTTATTATTTACAAATCCCAAGAACTGATGTCTTGGTAATTTTCCAAAACCAACAACAACAAAAAATCCATTTTGCAAAGCCAACAGTGTTAAACATTTGCAGTCAAAAGACCTTCACAGATACATGAACACGAAAGTTACTCTTCACCCACATGCAGGTTCAAAAAATAGAAAAATAACCCAGTGCTCTCAGAATATCCTGCTTCAGTTTATTCTCACTTTTTTTCTACATTCACTTGACTTTCACACATGTATTCCTACTACCACTGCCACTCTCCACCTACATGCTCAAGTGTGCGAGCCAGCAAGGCATGAGAGATTCCAGTGGTGGAACAACATGATCTAACTAACTCTAACCTGTGCTCCCCTGTTAACACATTCTGTTTGTGTCTTAAACCTGCTGCGTGTGATTTACACTACGGCATCTGGTGAACAAATGTGGCATTGTGTCATTTGTTCTGTGCTTTCAGTCTCTATCTGCTGTCTTTGCAGTCCTCTGATTCTTTTAATAATCCTGTACAATATTGTATTACTGCTACTCTTTCTGTTATGTATTTTTCATCCCATTGATTTTGCTAGTGGTTCAAAGTGTTTTTGTCCTAAATGAAGCCTCAGAAGGAGCTGCTGCTTTCGTTAGTTCTTTAATGTCTTTAACATAGCAAGTATCACTGGAATATTTCTTCTGTTAAAGCGGAGTTGTCCTTTTCACTGCCGTCACATACATGCTCAGTATGAGGGTGAGAGGAAAGGTACAGCCAGTGCCGGGCAACACAGACAGACACTCATACCAACATTTTAGAGCAGACAATTAAACTAAAACTGTTTTTTTTTTTTTTTGCTGTGGAAGGAAGCAGAAGTACCCAGAAAAAAACTCAAGCATGCACAGGCAGAAATTTAATTCAATAACAAAAATAATTTCAGCTGTAAAACCTGAATTATGATTTTAGATGCTAAAACCGGAAAACCTTCTGTACTTTAATAAATATACTACAAATTAAAAAACCTCTATTGAAAAAGAAATTATCTCAACTAACAAGCTGTTTTAAAAAATTTTAACATGATTTATCCCAGGCTTTTTCTAGCCACTCTGCTCCATGCATAGCACATTGTTACTTCAACAGTTCTTTGTTGTTGTGCGCTCTAATTAGTGCCATCAGTGTTCCAGACATGAGCAAATCACTTAAGTGGGACTTTCCACTGCAAATCTTGTGCCCAGGCACATCCGGTGACGCACAATGCTGCAAGTAAGTGAGCTTATTTAATACACCATCAATTAGACTTTAGAAAGATGGGAGATTGGAGTGATCTCTACTTGGGCCTGGTACCTGGATTTCAGGATATAATTATGTTTTATTAAAGGTAAAAATGGTAAAGTGTATTACAAATAACCTACAAAAAGTTACTTGAATTCTTTCTATGACTTGCCTTTGTAGGAGCAATGTTTCCCAGCCTTAGCAGCTTTGATGATACACATGCAAAAAGCCACACAAAACCTCCTTAGTTTTATCTCAACTATAATTCAAGAAGAAGGATGTTAGAAAGATTAGCATTGATTCTCAGAGACTGCAAATAATTTTGAAATAAACTAATTCATTTTAAAACATTTCTTCATCATCTCAATAATTGTGGTGGATCTTTGGGTAGGTTATTTTTCCTTTCTGGTCCATTTGAAACAACAGGGGAGAAATTGTTTTTATTTTCTAAATTTGTATTTTCAGTACAGAGTATGTGAAAAATATGCTAGTCAGAGCTGCACATTATTGCTGGTAATTATTTCATTCTGTTTTCTTTTATTTTAAGTTGTCTCAGCAGCGCCCCCTTCAGGCCCTATTGCTCCAGGAAAATGCCAATGTACCCAGCTCTGCCCAGACTCCCACACTCCCATCAACGGGTTTGACTCTGTGTGATATTAATTTTTCTTATGTGTTGTGTTAATTTTATATCAGACTGATTGAAAATATGACTGAAACAATTATTTTTGTGTTTACCCAGGTAATCTTGGCTTTATTTACATTTGTTTCAAGTGAAATATTCAGTTCAAAAAACAATGACTGCATTATTAGGCATTTGGTCACATTCTGTGGATAACTTGATAAAGCCAAACTTACTATTTCAAATCAGAACATCTGTCTTGAAAAAGTCTTTCAAGACAGATTGTTAGTTTGATATGACTCACATCATATCAAACATAATTTGCATAAAACAAGTGAAACTACACAGACTGACAGCAAAGAAGACGATGAAAAGGAGCAGACACAAAATAAAGCAGAAATTAAACACACTGAACACTCTGACTGCCCTTCTCATAACTGAGAGCTATATCCTCAGGTTACTCTGCATCAATCAAGGAGAGAGAGAAAGAGAGAGAGGGAGAGCGAGTTAAAATTATCCACCTAAAGCCAATCCTCCTCAAGCTGATCACTGAGCTGAATGGACTAACAAGCTCAGGGACTTCAAAACTACAGGCAGGTAAGAAAACTTTGTTTCTTTCTTGAATAACTAAGTTGCTGTTTTCTGCACAAAACAGATAAATACTTGATTGAATCTAACCTTTTACCCACAGCGAAAGGTTGTCATCCCAAAGAAAAAAATATGGAAATAATTCTGCCACAGTCTGAGATCATTTTCATTTGTTTAGATTATCTGAAGTTTAAAGGAAAAGTATATAGTTTTCAGAGTTTTCTTGGGATTTAATGGTTTACAAACAGTTGTAGGTCAGGATAGCTAGGCTTGAGGCTCAAGTTCATAGTTTTCATGTATTGAACTCTGCAAGACTAACAATCCCAGTTTTTTTGAAGGAAAGCGAATCCAGCCAGTTTGGAGGAACAAATTACATATTTTTTTCTATGTGTCCTTTCAAGACAAACTTGGATAGCTGAGCTATAAATGTGTATATAAAGACAGTGACGGTTAGTAAAAGTAACTCTTAAGTTTCCCTTTAAATGCGCTAAAAAACTTGGCTGAATGTCTCACCAATGTGTTGGTTTAACTCAAATCAGTTTTCCTTTTAATTGCAACAATATTTAGTAATTTGATCATTGTGAATTTTTTAAAATCATTTCTTACAGATTTTTTTGACCAACAACTCCTGATATGCTAATAAATTATAGGAAATCGATAATAAACAACATTTTGGTATGTTATTAAATTCTATGATTTTCTTGAAAGAACACCTCTGTCCTTTGTTTTGTAATAGTTTGATTAGTTTGAGGTCATGCGCTGCAAATTTCACACAACCTCAAATAACTGGATAAATATAGAATTATACAAACTTGTGATTTTTTTAGTTTACTGCCTTAAATCTCCCAATATACATTTAATAAACTGACAATTGTAAATTTTATTGGTACTGGATTTTTTCCATACAAAATACAAAATAATGCAGTACCTGCATTCACTTATTTGCTGGCTTATTTTTCTTATGTAAAGAAGAAAAAATCTTTACTGCAAAATAAAGTATCCAGAGAAAAGTTAAGATAATCAAGTTTTTAATCTTGATTATCTTAACTGTGATTCTAATTGATGTATTTGATTTGTGATGTTGAACTTGAGTGTTTGATATTCCTAGTGTTGTGTTGTTACTCAAAAAAAGTGTTGTTATTTTAGCTAATTTTAAATAAACAATAAGATATGCTAAAAACATAATTCACAATTCTAGCAAGGAAAGCACAATGCCTAAAAGGACACTTGGCATAACCTTACAGTAAAAAGACATCAAATTAATTTAATTTTTACCATTTATTTATTTGAAATATCAATACGTAAAGCAGAGCCAACGAGACATTATTACGATTATTATTTTTTATAAGTTTGATCTATCTTTGAGTCCTTGAGTTCTTGGGTCAGTGCATCACTGATGAGGTTGAAGCCACGTGCAGCTCTGGGACTTTAGCTTGACTCTTCTTCACGGGCAGGAGACAGATTAAAAAAGCCAAGCAAATTGTAAGGATGATCCAGTCCCTTTTCAGGTGTGAAGTGCACCTGTTGACTCGCGTGAGAGGCCAGCTCTCATGAAATAAACTCAGAGAAAACATTATCATTTGAACTGAGTTATTTCTCCTCAACACTTTATCACTGTTAACCATTTTTCATGTCATTTGCCTTAAATGCAAGATTGTTCAGAAACTAACAAAATCAATAATCCGGGCACAGTTCACAGTGAGGTCAAGTGTGACAACAATTAATATATAAATATAATTTTGCAAAAAATGGAAATTTCTGATTTGTTGGAACTGATGTTGAAACACAAAATATCTTTATTACAAACTTATTTATTAATGGCTCTTTAGATTCTTTAGCCTGCTTTTTTCAGACTTCTGAAAAAAGCCTGAAAGATAAATTTTTGTACTATGTTGCTAGAAACCTTGCATAACACAGTGGGCCCAAACCCTTTCATGGTTTAGTGCAGAGGTTCCCAAACTGTGGGGCGGGCCCCCTAGGGGGGGGCGCCGTGTCATTGCATGGGGGGGGCGGGAAGCCGTCTGGATGAAAAAAAAAACCTAAATTTGAACACTGTATGCGCTGGGTTTTTACCTTAGAATGGCCAACTCTGTTATTCCTATGTCAATTTGATACAGTAGAGGCTTCCACACTTCCCATATTTGTGTCTTCTGTCACTTTTACCAGCAGTTAAAACTGTTTAATCCGTTAACATGTTGTAACCTGTTTTTCCGAGCCGCCTTTAAACGTAACATGAGCGCTACGGCTCGCGCTGGGTTTACACCTGTGAAGGAGACCTGCTGCTGCTGGGCGGAGCTACGTAGGTTTGTGTTAGAATCACGGCAGCAAACCAGCAAAACGCAAAGAACTTTTCACAGTTTTTCCCTCCAAACTAACCAACTGAGTTGAGTAAAGCTGTTGGATGCAGGTAATGTTAGCTAAACGATGACTAGCTAACATCAATACAGAACCTTAAGCTTAACAAGTACCATGTAGGCTACCGATGTTGGTGTCTATTTTCAGCTACGTACATTCATTTTGCCCCCCAAAAAGTCGATGCGCGCCCCCTTCAAGTTTTTGAGGATTTTAGCTATTCACAGGCCCATGAATACTGGGAGTCCATTGTTTTGGTGATCTGATACATTTGTCACAAAGTATTTCAATCCAGTTAAAGATTACTCAAAAAAGTGTTGTTTTAACCAGTTTCCACTTTTCCCATCAAGGAAGACCTAATTTTTGAAGGTCAACACTGCCTAAATGTTAATTTTATTAACCTCATAACCTTTGATTTCTTCAGTATAGTACAAAGATTGTTTTGACTATAGATAAAACTTTTAGCCTTTGTGAAAGTTTACCTAAATGCCCGCTTCTACTTTCATAACTTTACTGGGCAAATAGTCACAGAAAACAACTCAAAAATGCTCATCATGCAGTGAGGACACAAGTTACAAACCAAACAGTTTATTGGACGTATGCATTTATATGGAACGTGGTTCTCTTTGGCCAAATGAAAACACACATTGTGAAAAGATTATCAGACTATGTTGTTGAGGCTTCAAAAATTTGGATCTTGTAATATTCTTTCTTATTTTTAAAGTGAGGGTTATTGAGGTATCGGCCTCTAAAGAGTCGTCATATGTTGCTCAGAAAAATAAAATAGGGTTTTATTTTAAAAGGATAATTTACCTTTTTTTTATATACCTGCTTTAAGAGCAGGTATATTTTCACTTACCAAACCATCACTTTACTGTTTAGATATAAAGAGAAAACATTTGCATTGGTAGAATATTATATAAAACAACATTTCATTACCATATTAATTAGCTTTCAAGTTACTCTAAATTAGAAGAGAATCTTTTACTAATATAATGGCAAAAAATGTCAGTAGTTATTTTTATTTAGGTAAAAAATTAGAAAAATATTTAAACCGAAATAGCTAATTTCAGAAAAGAGAAATTTACAAATAAAGTTGAAAGAACATTAAAAAAATCTGAGCACCACCAGTCGTGGTTATATTTGCAGTTGCTGATCAAGATGAGGTATAACTCATGTTCCTGTTAAAGTTAACCATGCAGCCAGAGAACCTAATGGGGAGGGTTGAGTCGTGCAAAGCACGAGGTCAAAGTCTGCACAGGAAGAGGCAAAGCATCTTTTAGCCTCAGACAGGTCAGGACCCTGTGTACATGTACACTTATAAGGCAACTGGGTGTCTAGCGCTGTCTTAAAAAGCTAAACTGGCACTGAGAATGACACTGTATGTCAACAACTTCTAAGAAATCTTTCCTAAAGCTGTGTAAAGAACTTTCTTTAGCTTTAAAATAAAACACATATATTTCAATCTATTCCTAAGCCTGGTTAATCACAAGTTCTAAACATCTTTCATACATACTAGTGTGACAATGAAATAACACTTTCAAAGTTGACCATCATTTAAAAATCTCAAAAAATCAAGACAAAACAAAACAAAAAAGAAACATTAGGCACTTTGTGATCACTTATGACGAGACATGCAGAAAATATATTCCTAGTGTTCACAAAACAGAACAATAGTCTGTTTGTTTTTTATGTGTGTTTTTTTTATATTACCACAAAAAACTGACAGTAGGGCCTGGGAGGGAATCTGTTGTTTTCCTCCAGCTGTTATTGAGGGAGATGCGGGTTACATTCAAATCACCAGATATTCAAAACATGACTTTTATGAAAGTCATGGAATGTTTTCTGAAAGGAACAATGTTAGTGTTTTGTGAAAAGATACTTTATTTTCTGCAATTAAACCAAACACTGTTCTAGGATGTCTTATTATTATTGATAATTTTACCTCTTTGCCACTGAAGAGGTATTTGTTTTGAAATTTGATTATTTCATTTTTTGTTAGGTTTTTTATTTATTTATTATTATTCACATTGTGTTTTATTGTATTCTTGTGAAGAAAAAGAAACAGATCTTTGCTTGGAGGGCATCCATGTGCTGCCACGTGTCGTTGAGAAGTATCATGTCTTTAAAGCTCCCTTAATGTTGTCTTTAAGTATGGCTTGTTGTCAGGTTAAGTCCCTCATGTTGTTGCTAAATCTTTTTATCACTCACTCAAAGGTAGCCAATCTACTGTCTGAAGAGGAAAAAAAAGATGTCATGCCTTTCCGGGTCAAGCTAGAAGTTGTTTATTGTGATTTCATATGCAGCAAAATGCATAAAAGCAGCAGGAGTTCCCTAAGAAATCCATGTGACTGTTTGGACTGCAATTTCCCTCACCAGCTTGCGTATCCATGGTAACTTACTGCAATATTGTTTAGTGTTGCTATTGCCATCTCAGACTTTAGCTCAGAGTTGTACCTCAAATTCAGGATAGACAGTCCAGGCACCAGGATGTTGGCTGCTAGTTCTACTGTAACGTCATCTCAGGTTTTACTATGTATGGAGCCTGTCGAAAAGGAAAATGCAGCGATCTCTTACTTAGGGATGTATATGCATGCATACTAGCAGAGACAGGATGACCAATAAAAAGCCATGTTGTAATATTTTTATGCAGGTCAGCTCTAAGTGCTACATGACTAACAGCTTTGTTGAGTGTTATGTTATTGAAAGTTTATCCATTTATTTTGATGACTACTTAAATGTCATGGGAATTTTTTTTTTTTACTGCTCAAATGCTACTACCAAAACTTCAAACCAACATCTGTTCAAACATAAATTTTCACAGTAGCGCAGCAACAAACTGGAATTAGTTAGTTTGTTTATATTTCAAAACCTCTTTTTTTTTCAAAGTCACATAAAGGGCATGACATCAGACTCAAATGTCCATGGTCTCAGTGGGTGTTTAAACTGGTGATTGGCTATAAGGATAAGGAGCTTAAAAGGAACAACAGCTTATGTGTTCTGAAACCTTATTTCTTGGCTTTGCATCACACTCTTTGGCAAGCCTCACAAACATCCTTAAGTTGTTTTAGAAATGAAAACATTCACTTTTGTTCCACTTCTGTAAATTTAGTAGAACTCACTCAAATTGTGCTTTTAATACCTTAAAGTTATTTTCTTCTTAAATTAGGCATAAAACAGTCCCCGTCTCTTCAAATTTTTCCCCCCTCTCTAAGTTAAGCAAAAATATATATTTCAAAACCTCTATTTGTGGAAGATATGTGAGTATCAAGGTATAAAAGAAATCTATTAGTAGTCAAAAACTGATATTTGGATGGAGCTCAAACTAGATGTTAACACAAATTTCAACAGAAAAATGAATAAAGTTCTATAATGGTTGTAAATTAGTACATGACATTTAGAAGAGACAATAAATGGAATTGTGATTTTAGATTGTCAGTGGATATAAATGTAGCTTATACTTTTTCTTTAAGACTCAGCAGATGTTATGATTGTTTAGTGGGATCTCTGTTGGTAATAAGGTAAAGTCATCATTTATTAAATGAAGAACATATTTCAACAAAACATCTTATAAAATTTAGCAGTTTGCATCAATTAATGGTTTTGTTTCAATATGCTTTCATTTGCCCAGACTGTTTTTTTTTCTTACCTCGTTCTCTGTCTGTGCAACAGGAAATGTTACTCCAGGATCTGGTGTTTAGAAGCTGAAGTTAAATGGATTACACTGAGCTGTCAAGCACAGGAAGTCACAGGAGCCAAGACTGATCACTTGCCTGGCACTGGCCCAACACCACGTCCTCGAGTGGGTGGAAGAACCTTTCACAATACATCAGCCAAGTTCTCACAGCCTGTTGATTTGCCATGGAGCCAAGAGACTTTGTCTGATTCGAATAGGTTAACTTAAGGGCAAAAAGATAAACAGTTTGGCAGCGACCTTTGTTCATTTCTAGATCACTTCCTTGCTCTCTTGGCATTTGCGTTACTTATATTTGTTTTTTTATCATTCAAGAGGAAATTATGTCTCAAGTGAATCTGTTGAAATGAGATGCTACAAAACACCTACATCCAATACAAATGACATCCATTCATGGTGTTCTTCAAAGTAAAGCTAATTTTTGGGGAAACTGTCATTTATCAAGGGACTACATTCATTCTAACAAAACATGGCCAGAGACAACAGCCTTCTGAGCCTCATGCCTTCACCTGTGAGGTATGAGCAAAAGTGTGGACCACTCCTGCCTCTTTTTCCCCTACATTCTCTGATTTTTTATTACTTTTTGTCATGTGCTGCTGCTGTGGGCACCATAGAATATGACTATGGAATTAGTCCCAAATTTGTCTGTACTCCCGTTCCCCCAGAAGCAGATCCCAGCTGTTATTCACCACCCTCTGTGCCCCATGGACCAAGTAGTAGCAGTCATGGGAATGACCACAGCACTGGCAATCATCGAGGCATAATGTCAGATGAGGCAAAAGCCACCATTTTGCACCTTCGTGAAAGCCTTGTAAGGCAGAAGGAAACAATCCTGGACCAGAGGGAGACCATCAGAGAACTGACTGCCAAACTCACATTGTGTGAAGGGTTTGGTGGTCACCACAGCATTGGTCATCACGAAAGCCACCATGGTTACCAAGACAATCATGACACGCACCATGGCAGCCATCATGACAATCATAACAGCCACCATGATGAGCACCTTGGACATCATGGCAGCCATCATGGGCCATCATCACTGCACCATGGGCCCTCAGCACATCATGGCAGTGATCATCACTCCTCCCATGGCAGCCACAGGTCAGACCTCCACCACCAAAAGGGCTCGTCATATAGCAAACACAACTCTTTTTCGCCAGAACAGACTGGAAAGACGCTACAGACGTTGAAAGAGAGGCTGGAGAACTTGCAGGTGAGTGAAGCAAAATTAATTTCAGACTTTTTCAATGTTCACTTTGACCTTAATTCTAAACTGTTACCAAAATGTTGTTAATGGGTTGCCATGTCATGGTTTTGAAGTGTCACTGAAACTTTTGTATTTTTGGATATTTATGTTAGCCTTGCTATTCAAAGTGCTTAAGTTTATCATCCATGCACAGGGAAAAAACATAAATTGTTTACAGGAAGAACCTCACCGAGAGTCAAGCTAGAGTCTTCTTGTGGGAATCCAACAATGCTGCTAATCTTTCCAACCGTGCAGTATCTAAATCAAACAGCAGAAACATGCATGTTGTTTCTCATCTTGGCGTTTTGTGGGGGCATTTTGACACCTGTGTTTTGTTTACATTGTTTCAAATCAACTTATTTTAACTTTCACCTTCTTCTGGTGGTGTGGTTTCTTGAAATCTTGAAAGTTGCAAAGGGATTTGGTATTGGCAGAAAAGACTTGCAGCCTTTGTTTGTTTACTCTACAACATCCGACAATGCAATGCATACCCGGATACAAGAAGGCATGCGAATTGAGGTTGTAGCATGCATCTGGTACCTGAGTTGTGTTGAGGTTGGATAGCACACTAAACAAATCTCTCTGGATTTCATTTGTAATCGTACTCAGACTACACCCTCCCAACAGTCTTGGTACGTTACGCACCCCAGTGCAATTTCTGTGTTTATATCCAAGTTAAAAAACAAAACCAAATGGGGGAAGGAACCAGAGTTTGTTTTAATGGGGCTCCAGCTCCAGTCCTCCTATTTTTAGATGTCTCTATTCCAACACAGCTGATTGAAATGGCTCAGCTGTACCTGAGCATGCCACAAAGTTGTGCAGAGGCAGTGATTTGATTCACAAGTGTTGAATCAGATAAAAGAACTAAAACATGCAGCATACCCACTCTCGAGGACAGACATTAGACACCACCGTTTTAAATGGACCAAACACTTAAGGTATACAAACATCAGAAGTGCCTATGGGGTGTTTCTTACTACTGTCATTCCAATCAGAGTAAATGAAAAAGACATTTAAAAATTGTTATAGTTAGAACTGTAAACATTTCAACAACCTGTGAAATGTTGTCACAGCCTTTCTGTGGTGTCTTGTGACTTTGTGAAAGCTGGGATAGCCTACAGGTAATGATGAACCAGAACAACATAAATCAGGGACAACAATTGTGCAGATGGAACAATATAACAACTGCACAGATTTTTAAAACAGTTTTACAGTTATTGTGGTTTTTAAAAGTAGATCTTTAAGTGTTAACTGGTCTCTTCTCAACTTATTTTAAGCATACTTCAAGTGAATGAGATATAAAGGTCATTAAATAGATTATATATATTATCTATTTTCTTTAGAAAACAATCAAAATGTGATTAAATATTCTTATCTTCCCAATTCAGAAAATAAGTACAAAGACATATTTGCTCCTAGTCAAAGCAAACCTGTCTTTTAGAGACTCCCTCCTCTAACAAGATGTCTACACCACTAGCCCCTGGTCATGCACCGAAGGGCGCTAGCCAGCCTCACCTTCAATTACCTTCATCCTTCTTGATAAGGCTACTAACTGTGGCGTGTGTTGGCAGGAAACAAAGCCGGATTTGCCGGTGAGGAAGATGAGAACAAGCAACGGGGAGAGGGAATGAAAGCTAATGAAGGCAGGGGTTGAAAGTGCTTTGAAATTTAAGAAATATCTTGCTAAACATTTTTAGTACTACTCCATTAGGATATTATTGCAATAGAAATAAAAATGCTATTTAAAACTTGATTTCATTGTTTCGATTAAAACTCAGACCTCAGGTATGAGATGATAGAGCAGTTTATAATACTATGTATATTTTTATCTCCAGGCAAGAAACTCCTCCAGTTCCTACTCAAGCTCCCTGAGAGAACTCCTCCAGCGGAAGATCAATGCTCTAGAAGAACAGCTGCACAGTTACTACAGAGACCACCATAATGACCACCATGCTGATCACCATGACGACTCACATAATGACAACCACAACGGCAGCCACCATGATGACCACCATTCTAGTCACAATGGTGGCCATCCTGACGATAGCCACCATGATAGCCACCATAGCAGTGGTCACCATGGAGACCATCACAGCAGCCACCACGGTAGCCATAGATACAACCATCACAGCAACCATCACAGTCGCCATTTTGACCCTCAATATGGCTGGCATCATGGTCGTCACTATGGTCACCATGACGACCATCACAGCAGCCACCACAATGACCATCATAATGACCACCATAGTGACCATCATGGTGGCCATGATAGCTATCATGGCCACCATGATTCTCTCCATGGACCTGGACATCATGATGACCACCACGATGATCACCATGGTGACCACCACGATGATCACCATGGTACTCACCATGACACTGAGGACCATGAGCACAACCACGAAGGGGAGCACCCGCCCAGGCGCCTTCCTTACACTAGCAAGGAAACGAGTCTGCGGGGCCCTGGACACAGCAAGCTGGAAACAGTTCTCAGCCAACTACATCACAATGACCATGGTAAGCGCACACACCCACACATGTTCTGACCAAACATTTATATGAATCAGTTGCTATTGGTAATTAGGTATTTTAGATTATTCATCAAAGTTACATCTTCACATAAATACTCAAATATCCTGCAGCTTACCTTTAACTCTATATTTAACAAATATTCCATATACATAATGTTTCCATTTGTTACTGTTCTGATCCCCATTTGAGCCACTCATCGGTGTTGAAATGTGACAGATTAGAGGTCCTAATAAAACAACAAATAACTTCACGAGGCCTTGTGGTAATAGGTATTATTCAGTGGAGTCTGTGGAATAGTGGAAAAGTATGAAACAGTTGAAACGACTGGCGCCTGCCTTCATCTCTGACTTCTGACATGTCTCCCACTAAACTGCCCTCTTACAGGCATTGGCATTCACCAGTCCCTGTATATTTACTCCTATGTTTCCTCGGTCCTTTGTGGAGTTGTCAGTAGTTTATATTAACATGTGGGAGTTACACAAGGAAGCACTAGGTACTATTAGCCAGTGTTGACAGGTTTCCTAATCCTCGTCCCCACGGCACACACTGCCGTACATGTTTTAGATGTTTCGCTGCTTCATGACACTTAATTTTAATTGATGGCTGATAAACAGGCTTTGCTGAACTGCAATCATCTGAATCATGTGTGTTAAAGGAGGGAAATGTAAAGAGAGAGTGCCTTGTGGAACAGAGCTGAGAAACACTGGTATAACACCTTAAATTATGGTTTACTTCTTAAACCTTACACTTTAAGCTAGAAGCCCTACTTTGGTCAGTTAGCTACAGCTACTTTTGTCATTTTATATGGTTGTTTTATTCTTAATGTTATTTGTTTACATTTAATAAACTGTCACCAGTCATGACTTGGATTAAATTATGCATAAGAAGAGATAGACATCATCTATTTCTACTTATGACTATGTTTAATGTGCCTCCTAAATCATCTCAAGTCATGTATAGTGTGTTAAAACAATTATTCAACTTTTGTAGTTAACAAAAACCAACAACAGTTAAAACTAAGCTATGGAAAGGAATTCCACTGAAAATCTCTAGCCTGCTAATGGCCAAAGGTGTTTTTTTTGTGTGTGTGAGAGAAAAGTGCAGACTATGTTTGATCTTTAGATTGACTGGAATTAATCCAATCTTTTCTCCCAATCTTACCAGGAAACCAAAAGAAGCTTAAGAGTCCAAGTGCTTTCCTGCTTGAGTTTCCCATGAGGACCAACTACATGTATGCCAGGATGAAGCGATCAGTGGTCAATGAGATCTTCGCCCTGACCATCTGTCTGTGGCTGAAGCCAGGGGAAGGTTCTGGCCTCGGAACACCCATTTCCTACGCCGTGCCTGGGCAAGCTAACGAGCTGGTGCTAATGGAGTGGGGCAGCAACCCAATGGAACTTCTCATTAATGACAAGGTGAAAACATTGTAACATGGTCACATGTACAAAAACATCTACCATCAGATATGGCAGAAACTGATACTACAAAAATGTGGTTTAAGCACACATAAGCATTTAACCAAAATCTTATATGAGGTCATGCCTTCTTATACACTTGTTCAGGCATAATTTTAAAAAATGATAGTGAATATACAGAAATATATATTTTTACAATTATAAAATAAATGACCAGCTGAAGAAAGTGGGCAACAGGGTTGACTTCTTAAAGGAACATTCCTGTACTACTTTTCCCGACAGTCAAACGTGTTTAGTCGATTTACCCAAATGTTTCCCGTTCCTCGTAAAAAACTTCAATACTAATCTAAACAATAACATCAACTTATTTACTTCATGTATTATTTATGTTGTATTTTAAAAAATGCCCAGGCTTTTTCGGATTTTCTTATGAAGAGAGGTTTGTAAATCTAATTGTATATATTCTGTTTCTCCAGGGAATTAGTTGTGGATATCTAGGTTCGCCTGACACTAACCTACATACAAATGAATGACCTACTAAGATTTCATTATACTGCTAATCCCCTAATCTTTTTTCTCTGAAAATCCTTTACGTTTTTTCCTTTTGAATGGAAAATAGATGGTTGACTATGTCCCTTCCCTGCCCCAGTACTGGGTGATCACAACAAACAAATAAGCAAAGCAATTAATCCTGTTATAGTCTTGTACTGACTGACCTAATTGTCTGTCGGAGAGACCAGGAAGATAAAACTATCATGTTTGCTGTCTGTGAGTCACATGCACAGTCATGACCAAAACTATTAATGACCCACTTAAGACCATGAATTCAGTTAGCAAGGTTTAAAATAATTTGTCGAGTTGAGGTGATCTTCTTCACTGTTCACATGAAAGGCTTATTGTTCAGAATATTAACCATTTTTGCCAGTCTGCTCTTTATAGGATATTGCTGAGAGTACAGTAAGCTGACACTGACGGGTTAATTAATCAGGGTATCTGTTTAAATACCCAGGCTGCTCTTGGCTTCATTACAAATGCTGCTCATAGCTTTCTAAAGGGACTAATAAAACAAAATTAAAATTAAAAGACTAATGAGTAGTGCATCTTTAATTTTGACAATTTTACTTCCAGATATATATTTTCAAACACTTGAAAACTTCTTTCTTTATGCACATACTGTGTGTGTGATACCCTTTTTCATTTAGTTTATCGTCAGTGCACAGCAACACATGTTGAGGTCCATCGCTTGCTGATCTGTTTTATCTTCGTATTGTGGTATTTATGCAGAAATTTAAAACGCTATTGTAAATATTTATTGCTAGTTCTAAACAGAAAAGTTTATTTTCCCCCTATTGCTGCTAAAAGAGATAGGTGGCACTCTGGTGATCTATGGTTTTCTTAAGAGAAAAGAAAAATCCAAATAACCAAATTTCTGTTTTTTATTGGCAAGGGAAAATAAGTGAACAAGCTTTATTTGGGTAGTTATAGGTGTGGGGGTCAGGAGGCATTATTTTATAACTTGCTGCTACATACAGCTAGAAAAAAACTCTAGTTAGTCCGGCAATTCCTCTGCCCTGGCTTTAAATCACAGGAATGGGGTGAAAATTTTAATCTGCTTTGAAACTACAGCTTTAAAAATGTGGCATAACTTGATATTTGTGACCAGCTTGAGCCTAGTGGAATATCAACGTAATAAAATAATTTCTCAAAAACAGTTCACCATGTCCAACAGATGTAGGGAT
The DNA here is from genome assembly GCF_000485575.1 of Poecilia formosa. Taxonomy (NCBI): domain Eukaryota; kingdom Metazoa; phylum Chordata; class Actinopteri; order Cyprinodontiformes; family Poeciliidae; genus Poecilia; species Poecilia formosa. The sequence continues at coordinate 1,241,261 of NW_006800097.1, forward strand.
GTTGGACATGGTGTCCACAAATTGACCTATTTTATTCATTTATTTTATCATGTTGCATTTCAAGATATCCACCACACTAGTAAAAATGAATGAAACTGATAAACCGTTTGGGTCAGAGTTATTGACAGGACGTAGCAGGCGTTTGTGAAGACGGCACTTTAAAAGTCTTCAGTTTTAGTTTAAATAACAGATTTTTGTGTATTTTTTTCTACCCTTTCCTTCTTTCCTGGTTTATAGGCGGTGACAGTACCAATAAGTTTGACAGATGGAAAGTGGCATCATGTGTGCGTGACATGGTCAACACGTGACGGCGTTTGGGAGGCTTACCAGGATGGAGTGAAGAAAGGTTCCGGACAGAACCTGTCAGCCTGGAATCCCATAAAACCAGGAGGGATCTTTATGTTGGGTCAGGAGCAGGTGAGACGTTTGCTATAAGTATTATTGAACTTGTTAATCTGTACCTCCTCTTTGGAGTTTTATTTATTTATGTGCCTTCTCCTCCACACCACAGGACACAATGGGAGGTCGCTTTGACATCACTCAGTCTTTCTTGGGAGAGTTGTCAGATCTCCAGTTCTGGTCCAGAGTCTTGACAGCCAATGAGATTCACACCCAAGCAACATGTGGAAGCCACCTCGTTGGTGACGTCCTGTCGTGGTCTGAAGAGCAATTGGAACTTCATGGAGGGCTGACTGAGCTTCCTTTTGAGCCTTGTCACTAAAGAGAAACATTGAATTCTCACAGGCAAAGCAGTAGGATTATACGATTAAATGCATGTGTCAAAAATGGATGGGGAGTGGAGAAATATAATCTTCCTGTCGTCTCCACCTACGCGCTCACTTCCATGTTCTCAGCAGAACTGCTTTGAAAGCTCCCAAGAGCGCAGCGCTCTGGATTTACTGCCTGTATGGTCACGACTGCGGCTGCTCTGATAGATTCAACACACATAATTGGATTTCCTTTCAGCAGAACAGCGACAGAAGTTGCTGGATGCTATTGACGAGCTTGCTGCAATCATCACAAACAGTAAAAAAGGGTGAAAAAGAGAGTAAAAGGGACAGGAGTAAAAGCCTCATCAGCTCCTCAGCAGGACTGATGTTGTCACAGGATGTGTTTCTTTTGCAGGTCAAACCTGGCGTTTTTATAGCATTACTCGATAATGTTAACTTGTATACATTATATTAGTATTTCATATTGAAAATAACGCAGGTTTTTGGAAGAAAAACAAATACAATTGAAAAAAAATAAAATGGATGGGTTATGTGTTGCACCAAATTATGCATGTTGACAACACAGAACTCAAAATGCTTTTCAATTGACCGCTGTCGAAGGGTTGTTGCATAACAGTGAGATGGTTCGATGTCAGGTGTGACATGCTATGGCTTCAAGCCACCCAACAGCATCAAAGCAGGTAAACCGGCCTGCAACGTGTCAGCGCTGTGAAGCCAACGTCTCCTCATCAACTGGCGGCTTATGTTAGGATTTACCTGTGAACATCTGACCTGATCCTGCCTATTTCCAACCAGCTCAAACCTTAAGGCAACGGCAGACATGCCAACACATTTGCAGTTGCACATGCTCAGAAGAGCTGAAGAAGTGAAAGAGTATTGCTGATCCCATGGTAGCAGCTTGTACCTTCAGTTCTTTTTTTTCCCCTTTTTCTACATGTACATAATAATAGATTGTCTCTTTCCATTGATTAAAATACTTTATGACTGTATTTGTTACATTGTAAATAAGTAAAATAAATAAATAAAAAAAAAACAGCACTTTCCTAATCTTTACTTACCTCATTTTGTTTTTGGAGCATATCTTCTGTAACAAATTGTTGAAATCAGTCTAAGTTCGGCTTTAAGTCAGGCTTTATTGCTTTGACCGGTCTCTGTGTTAAAAAGGGATATTAACTACAGCATTTTAAAAAACATTTTAGTTTTAAACATCTGCTAAATCTTTTTTGTATGCCAAAGTATGAAGCACTTTGAAATGTTGTTCCTGTTTTTTCTGTGATAAATAGTGGGCCAAATGTGTGTTACACCTCTTTCAAACTTTTTTCTTTGTTTTCGTCACTTAGACTACATATATGTACTGCAGAGAAATGTTTGCAAGCTCTTAACTCAATATGTAGAACAATGGTAGCATCATCATCATTAACACAAGATCTGCTTATTTTCGCCTTTGCTGTATATTCCAGCATTTTGATAGCATTTGTTTTGTTCATTCCTGTGTTTGTCTATAACGTGTTATAGTTCAAAACAGTCCCTCCCTCAAGTGTGAGCCAAAAATACATACAGATTTGTAAAACTTGAAGGAGGAAGATTATGAATAATAAATCTGGAAAATGTTTGTAAATATACACCAATTTTGAATAAAACAATTTAAAATAACATTTCTGTATCGTCCTGTAGAGGACATAGTGTACCCAGGCAGTTCATGAGTCTTAGTGATGTTAGCCTCTTTTACAAAAGTACGAAAAGTCAAAAGTTATTTGGTGTTTGAAGAGTTAGTCCAGACTGAAGTGAGCTTCTGCAAAGTTTCTATCTGTGATAATTTGCTTGCTAAATAAAATTGTGGGATGATTGAAGTTGACTGCTAGTCAGAGACACTGTCTGCTTTAGCTGGCTTTACCATATTAAACTATTAAAACCAACAATAATGCTCATATGCACCTAAGAACAGGTCAGTGAAGCTATAATTTGCAAAGGCTCACCAGTAAAAGATTGGAAGAAATGAATACCTAGTCTAATGAGCTTTGATTTCAGCAGTGGCACTCAGGTGTTATGGTCAAAAATTGATACAAACAAAACTAAACATTTTGGTTATATCATGGGTTGCATCAATGGGTCTAAGTCTAAGATGATGTAAAATGAGTAATTTTCCTATTACGTAGACAGTGCCCTCATCATATTGAAGGCCAAGTTCAAAAACAGAAAACAAAAAAAGGTGTATACATTTTAAATTCAAAGTATGTGGTGAAATGAGCTGTTGTTTAAAATATTGCTCAGCCACCACAAGAACTTAAAAATATACCTTGCATCAATTCTAGAGGAAAATGACAAGTTTAATCTTGAAAAGAAATAAAACACTTTCCACAAAGCATCTCAGCTTCTCACCCAAAATGGATTGGAGTTTAAAACTACAAATAAATGGGATTTAATACCTGGATGCATCTATCCTTTTATTAAGTTTCTGTGCTTGGTCTCATGTGGTTTAAGGGGGACTGGAGCAAATGATCAATGATAAACTGACATTTTTCACCCTGTACAGGTCACAAGCTAACCAGAGGGCAACACACAGACATATAGGTGAAATTTAGGGAAACCATCTTAACTTAATCAGTGTTTTGGATGGTGGAAGGAAGCTGGAGTACCCAGGAAAACACAAATGCAGAAGGAAAACATTCAAGGTCAACATGGTCTTGCTGTGAGGCAACAGTGCAAACAACAACTCCACTGTGCACCCTGGTTTGATGCAGCAACTCCAGGATGAGCATCAGTAAGAGCATTTCAGCCCGCAAGTTAGTTAATGCATACAGGTTATTGAAACATTTAGGCAATAAAATCTCAGAAAATCAAGGGCAGCACTAACATCTTGTTCAGTGTTAGATCTATGTTTCTTTAAAGGCCATGTTTGTTGCCAGTTTAAGGGGTATTGTGGAGACACACGAAAAAAATGTTAATAAATAAAACTAAATATTTTAACTAAAACTTTCTTAGCATTGTTAAAGAATATACATTTTTAATTCCTATTGCAGCCACTAGAGGTTGCACATTCCTAGATATTCTCTGAAAGAAGGGGAAGATGGTGGCTTGGGTCCTGTCAGAGTTATTTGACTATCACATTCACTTTTACTTTACAGACAGTTGGAGAGCCATTAATTTGGTATTCATACGTGACACTGAGTCAGACTCTTGATCCTCTCTTTTGTGCTTGTTGGTTGTAGGAGCTTTTGAGCTTTTCAGTGGTTAACAAGCTTTGGAAAGCTAGCTTAAATAGAAAAGTTATGTTTTAATGGAGCAAAAGAGTGAAATCTAACTTGCATATGACGAGATCATAATGGGAGTAAGCAATGGATTAACTCTGCTGGAAGGAGAAACAACTAAAGCCGCCCAAGAAAAAGGTAATTCAGTTTTTTTTCTTTCTTTAAATGGTGTGATTGCATGAAAGCCTTTTTATAGTTTTTGTTTTTCCCAAAACACTAATGACTTTTCACATTCAGAAAAGATCAAGTGTTCAAGTGGATTCTTCCCGTACTTGAAAAATCAGTTATTTTGCATCAAAATGTATTAACTATGTCAAGTGGGTTTTAAAACCTCACTGTGAACTCATTGTTCATTTAGTTATTTTTTCTAATAATTTCATTTCTGAGCTTCTTCTGCTTTGAAGTTAAGGGCTGTTTTTAGGTAACAATGAAAGCTGTGGGGTTTTTTTAGTAAATTATATGAAAGGAAAACATTAGTGTGCGGCCATGCTGATAGGTTCATTTTAGTACACATTTTAAAATGATTTTCTTTTCAAAGTCAAAATGAGAAGGTCTATGTTGATATTTCTTAGAGAGACAGTAACACATGTTCTTATTGTAGTCTGTATCTTGTTCCATATGAATGCATTTCACTCCAATACTTCTCAAAATTCAAGTCAAAACTATCAATATAGCTTGAGTGTAGGTTAAAAATATATGTATCTGCACTGCTGAGCTGATGGTGGGGAATTAGCTCATACTTTTGTTTGGGCTTTTGTCTTTTAGCTTCATTCAGTGACCACAGACAGTTGGCTCATTACTTATCTCTGCTCTGCTTCCTGCTCACCATCGTGACTCTGCTGCAGACTCTCTGCTGTGAGTATGCCGTCTTACATCTGCAACAGTGACTATAATATAGAAATGCAAACAGAAGAGCATATGTGATCATCAGTGTAAGTCTCTAAAACCCCTCTGGAGTACAATCTTAATGAAAACATTACTCTAGAAGACAAATCCTAATTTCGTGTTCAACTGATGTTGTTGCAAAGCATTTTGAGAGACTATTCTAATGTTTAGCTGAGTGTGACAGCTACGCCATTTTATTTACATCAGTTTTCTGTTAGTCAAAGACCCCTGGGGTTATACAGTAAATTATTTTGTCAGGATTCTACATATTAGTGTAAAGTAGAAACAGGGATCCATTGTTCTCAAACTGTTTTATAAATAAAAGTTTCAGATGACATTCAAGGTACTGAAATTTTAAGTTAAACAGATGTTGATAAAATGTGCAAGAAACAGTTAACAGAGCACTGCAATATAAAATTGAGAACAGAAGGACATGTTGTGATGAAACATTAAAAGAAATGTAATTTTTTATCACATATATGTATTCCTTCTAACAATCTACTAACAACAATGTAAATTCAAAAAACTCGCTGAATAAAGAAAAAATGAAAAAAATGTGTGTGATCCCACAGTGGTTCAGATTATGTTGACTTCTCAGTCTCAGTCATCTCTGCAAGAAAATAAACTGCAAGAACTGACAAACAGGCTGGAGAAGCTGAACCAGTCCCATCACCTCCTGTTCGCCCAGTATCCTGCTCTGAACCAGTACTGTCCCATCAACAACTCTTCCACTGGTGGTGAGTTTGTGTTCAAGCTTCAAAATTCTTAAAAATTCACTTTGTTGAAAAAAAAAAAAAAAAAAAACTGTTGGAGATGTGATTTTAAGCTGAAGTTCAGAATTAAAAATGGACTTTTTCATTTGGCTAGAAGGCAACACATACCAGCAAGGGCCTGACAGACTGCCTTAGGCTAAATTAACAGAACTAATAAAGTTGAACAAAATGTGTTTTCTTAGATGTCCTTGTAAATTCTTCAAGCTCTGTTTTGATTTTCATGAAAAATGTTCAGGTATTTCACATTTTTTCACATTTTGAAGAGTTAATTTAAAAAGAAAATTTCAGTGAGGAACTGAAAGGCGTGTGTCTACCTAACTTTGATGTGAACTTTTAATATAAATATTTAATATTTAATATAAAATGCCAAATATAAGCATAAGTAGTCAATAATTATGTCAAAGATAAAATATTGCAATGCTATGTTTTGAAAAGGTGAATTTAAAGGACATTCTAGATGGAGCAGGGGTCAAAATGAGATGATTTCACAACGGCAGTATTAGAAATCCATGGAAAACTTCTGACAAAAAGGGTTTAAAGCAGCTTATGACAATTTCTAATGCTTTTTTCCTCTCTGGGATTTTAACATTTCAAACAGAGAGAAAGTGCAGACCATGTTTGACTGACTGGACACTTCAAGGAGAGAAATGTTTCTACTTTAGTGAGGATAGAGCTGACTGGATCAGTAGTCAGTACCTCTGCATGTCACTGGGAGGCGCTGTGGCTACAATCAAGACAGAGGAGGAGCAGGTGATCAGACATATCTCTCTCTCTCTCTCTGCCTCTCTCTCTCTCTTAAAAAAAAAAAAAGATTTAGTTGCATTCAGTCAAAAATTCAATGGAAACCATCTCGGGTTTCACCGCTTAAACATCTTTTCATGTATTTTTATAAGTGGGTTATTGGAGCTCTGTTGGCATTTTATGCATCTTCTGCACATATTTGGGGTTTCTGTGCAATAAGATGTTCTAGAGTTTATATATGCACAGGTTCAACCTGTGCATATATAGCCATGCACATATACATGCATAGCAGCAGCAGTGAGTTTGGTTAAGAATAGCTTTACAACGACTAAAAGGAGCGGAGGCAGCTTAAGGTCATTGGAGGTTTAGTCTTTCATTAAATTTACAGCTCATGTAACACAGATTACATCCAGAATTTATTATCAAAAGTCAAGTTAAAGCAGAACTACTGAAGAAAATTAATTTGACCCTGATGTTATCAACTTTATTCTCAGGAGTTTCTATTTAAAATGGCCCAGAGCCGGAGCCAGGGAGACTCATACTGGCTCGGTCTGAGAAGCAGCGCTGTGGACGGGACCTGGCAGTGGAGTGACGGCACCCCGCTGGAGAACGGACCACAGTGAGTGTAAAGACAGGGCTGAAGAGGCGGAGGGGTGGAAGAAGGGCATGAGAGGTTAGAAGCCAGCAGCTCTTTTTAAGCCTGTGACAGTTTGATCACATGTTTAAGGACAACCTGTCAGGTTACACAGCTACAGAGAGAAAGGATGGTAGTTTAGTTTATCATTTAATTAAAAAGACGTTGTTTCTTCCAAGCAGACAGTTGAAAGTTCTAGGTTTCATCAGATTCTAGATATTTTACTGTCATTCAGAATATTCACTACAAGTGCACACATGAACAAACTTCCATTAAAGCATGACACTTAAAATATATAAAAACTAAACTGAACAGAGGATAGCAGAGAGAAAAGTAATGGTGTACATACAATGGCAATACAGCAGGCATTGCAGAATGCAACTGGATTGTTGCATTTAATTATTACACAGAAATTATTACCCTTAGTTGTCGACATCCTGACAACAAAACTATACACTTTTACAGTATGGAAGTCTCATGGTTTGAGATATGGAGATGTTGCATATGCTGGCTACTCTGCATTTCATGCTGCAGCACCAAGAACTGAACCTGAAGTAGATGTGTACAATTTCTGACACTTTTAACCACATGCAACAAGCAGTTGCATGTTGCATGTGCAACATGCAGTCTCTGTAATTTCCTCTTCTGTCCTCACCACTCTCTCAGGAGCCTTCCAGTCTGCAGCTGTGCAGCTGACAAACCATACAGAAATCTACTGGTCAATATGCTCCCTATGGGGCATCGACAGTATGTGCTGAGGGTGTTGGTTGGCAGGTGAATCTTCTTGATTGATTGCAGGAAGTGAAGACTCTGTTGAGCTCATTTTATCAGAGATGTAATGTTCTGCAGTCCAGGATAAATTATTTATTTGACTTCCCAGGAACTTAAAAAAAATCTGAATAATTTTGGGCGCACATTTTTTTTGTATATCATTGAAGTAAATATTATGATTTGTTTGTCTTCTGGTGGATTTAAATATGACTACCAGCAGCACATTCTTTTTAATTGTTTGTGTTGCAGCGCATAGACTTAAAAATAGGAATTACTAAAAATCATAATCTGGATGTCCAATATGAAAGAAATTCAAACATCTGTTTTATCCAATTATACTTGCATCTTAGTAAACATAACTAACATCTTGGGGGATAGAAGATACTAGCAAACTACCTGAGCAACAATATGAGTGAGATATGTTGAAGTAGAGGCGGATAATGTTATATAATGATTTTTTTTAATTTATTTTGTCTCTGCAGGTTTTGGGAACATGAGCCAGACGTCACAGGAGAGAGGAAGGTGCTCTGCGGTCGACTCACACCAGGAGACAACTACAGGAAGAGCTGGTTCAGCTCCGGGTGTTCTGGTCAGCTGAGGAGAATCTGTGAGCGCAGACAAGCTTCACTACAGTGACCAAAGTCAATGACTTATTATTATTATTATTATTATTATTATTATTATTATTATTAATTTATTTATTTTAAATTTACCTCCTAAATCTTTTCTCTTGTATATTAATATGGTTTAACATAGAAAAAATATATATATTAGGGATCAGGCATGTTTTCCCACTTTTTCTGTCGCTGTATAAAGATGTAGAAAATCCCTAAAAGCTATAAGCAAATATTAGGATCATGTTTATAGGACTAATTAGAGAACAGTGACTTTTTTTCTAAGATGTTTTTTGTTACTCACTCATTTTGTGCACTTGCTTAAACCCTACTTATACTTTCTACTTCTTTTTTTTTAATGGTGGATTTTATTTGTAATTTGTCCTCAAAGTTTTTTTTTTCCTTTATGATTTTCATAGTTTAAAATTCTTATTCTTCATATTGTATCTCTGAATTGTATCTTTTGGCTGAAAAAAATATTACAAATAAAATTTTCCAATTATAACTGCCATAAAATGTCGAAGGCTCTTTTAAATTTAAATTGACATTAACGACATTGTAATCTAAATAAAGAAAATTTATTCTTTTTGATTTGTTGACTGAAATTGTGGCATGTTTGTGAAACTATTAGTCTCTGTCTGATTAAAATAACTGTTAATAAATTGGTATATCAATATTAAATTTTTTTTTTACTTAAACTGGCTATCTTCAATACTCTGTCAAACTTTTATTTCCGTAGTCTATGTGTACATTCTCTGTTTGTCCAGTAGATGGCAGTGCTGCACTGAGAAGTACTTCTTACAGACTCCGTTTCCCAGCATGCTTTATGAGTTATTTCGGTTGCTGAGCAGAAAGATAAAGCGGGGATTAGAGCTGAGATTATTTGAGAAGGTAAATGTTATTTTTTTTTAAAAGAAAAACAATTTAGAATTAACTTTGTTATTTAGAAATACCACCAGCGAATGGATTTAATTATATAAGAATGTGTTCTTTGTGTAAATGCTACGTGAAATAGTAGAATTTACTTGTTTGAAGAGATTAGTGACTGCTGGTGACCAGGTTTAACCATAATTTACTAAATTTATCAAGTAGACCAAAAGTAATGGACAGATTTAGAATCCGGCGGAGTGTCTTTAGCAATTTTGTTCCACTGTTTTATTATTGTTATTATTTTTTAAATGTCACTTAAATAATAACACAGCTTTATATAAATTACAAAATGTGTCATTTTCTCTCTAGAGAACGGTGCGTACATATAACTGTATTCTTTGCAGAGGGCAATATAAATCTCAGTTTCTTGTATGAAAAGCGTTTTAATAATCCAGTAAATAAATTCATAGGTAGAAAATTGTAAGACTAAATTCATGATAAGAATGGTTCAAGAAATGTGGGGTTTGAAATTTGAACAGAGTGGAACATCTGTATTACAAACTGTCTTTGTCATTTTGGCAGAAACATGACCGAGTGAGAGCTCTTAGCAGCAAATTGAATTTCTCCGGTAACCTTGTCAACAAGAATTTAGGCGGTTAGTAGAAAGTAAACGGCTCGTGAACACCCTGAGTGCACTTTATACGCTTCTTACGTTAGAAAACTTTCGTCTTCGTAAGTATTTATGTGTTTGAAATATACGTGGGCTTGTGATGTTTTTTCTTTGGTTGATAAAATATAGAACAGTGTACATAATTTTTGAGTGTAGAGATGCCATATGTATACTTGCTAGTAATGTAGTTTTTCTGTTGTATTTCAGTTAAAAAAGACAGTCTGAGTGTATCATTAAGATGAGTGTATTAGCTAGTAACGTATTTTTGTTTCTGTTATATTACAGTTACAAAAACGTTTTGAGTGTAGCATTGAGATTTGTATTTGCTTCTAATTTAGCTAAATCCATTTATCCACAAAAATCTTAACTGAAAGATCTTCAGTTAAGAAAAGCAAGCCTTGCGTGTTGTGTAGTTGTTCGCCGTGATCACGTGTTGCGAAGACAGCACAAATTCACTTACGTTAATTTCATTCATGCATTCGTTTTAGGTCTAAATTGGTTTGATTTGATTTCAATCTGAAAAATAAGCATAGGTTTAATATTATTTGACATTAAGAGCTTGCCCCATATGCCAGAAATTATCTTCCTAATTTGCATTGATTGCATTTTGCCTGTCATGTAATCCAAATACATTATTCTTCTTATTACCATGCTGTTTAACTTGTGGCATTTTCATCCAGAGGCTGAAAATGTCTGGCAATTTTGAAGAGAAGATTAAGAACTACAGGACAGCTCCTTTTGATGCCCGGTTCCCCAACACCAACCAGACCCGGAACTGCTACCAGAACTACTTAGGTAAGCAAGACAGTGTGCTTTGTTTTATTACATCCATTTAGGATCACTAGCATGTTTTCTCAGGTACTTTATGTTTTTATTTTGTGATAGGATTAAATTTTTTTACGAATGAAAAAAAAACAAGCTTTAGTTCAGTGTGTTGATGTCTCTTCCTGTTTACACTTGGAATTTACACTGTTGGGTAACAGTATATAAAACTAGATATCCCAGCTGTATTATAAGCAACTACTATTTGTATTATAATTTAGTCATTTTAGCACACACAAAGTATTTGATTAAAAAAAAAAAAAAAAAGATAAAAATGTAACTCTTTGATATTAAAATATCACTTCTTATAATATTGGAGGGAAATCCTGCCTCAAGTCAAGATACAGCTCACAGAAATGTAGGTTACATAATTTGTTATATTTCTGGGGCAGAGATGCTCTACAAAGGAGAGGAGAGATGGAGCTGTTGGAGCATGAATAAAATGCTGGCTCCATTTTAGACCGATAGTAAAGCTTCTTCAATGAAACCTTTGGAAGCAGCTAAATGTTCCCTGATGAGACCTGGTGCTGTTTTACTGTCACTTTCAACACATATATGAACCTGTAGTTTACATTCTGGACTTTCAATCACAGAAAATTTTACCAATAATATCAATAATAAAACTTTGGCATTTCTATTTAATAACTACCCACAACAGAACTGATGAGAAATAGTCTTCTCTATGCAGAACAAATGGCATATTACAATTTCTTACATTTTTTTGAAGCTAGATTTCTTCAAGCTTTTTTGGGTTTTGTGACATCTTTTGTGTAAAACTGTAAATATATATAGGACATCATTTGTGCATCCATGCTAGAGCATTTTTTTCAGATCAAAAATGTTTCAGATTGTGCTAAATTTATTGAGTCATACATTTACATATTGTGGTTTTAGCGTAGGGTAAATATGCACAATTAAAACTGGGGAAAGATTAAAGTTTCAGAGGTCCTCAATAATACAAATTACCACAACTGTTTACCTTCTGCTTCTTAACTGAAAGGTTTTTTTTACTGCTTTCACATTTCCTCATCAGATTACCACAGATGTAAGAAAGTTCTGTCTGCTAAAAATCAGAAGACGACTCCTTGTGAGTGGTACCGCAGGGTATACAAGAGTCTCTGCCCCATTGCCTGGGTATGTGTGCTATGATATGGATTAACAGAAGAAAATACAAATAAGTATTAGTGTTAAACATTTGCAGCAACCAACTTAAAGTTTTGTTACTAATCCAACAGGAATCACAGGATTTTGTTTCATCTTCATAAAATTAACTGCCTGAATGCTTTTTGTTACAAGAGACATCTTTTGCAGAGTTACGTATCCCAAGCACTTTGTTCTCTTTTACCATTTGAGCCTGCCAAGTCAAGACGATCTGTTATATGATAGATATAGATGTACTTTAAATAAAATTAATGAATCCAAATTTAAGATTTCAAAAGTAAATATTTTGGGATTTTTTTTCTTCTATCAATGTGATATTTTCATCTGTTTGTATTTTGATTGCCTCACCAGATTTCCCTTACTTGTTTTACAGGTTCAGAAATGGGATGAGCAACGGCAATCAGGGACTTTTGCTGGAAGAATTTGAAGGCAAATTGTTCATTGTTTCTTTTCTCATCCCATAAGCTTAATATGAAGCTTAAATAAAATACTGTTACTGTGAAAATGTGTTTTCTTTCTTTGTGTATTTATTTTTTACCAGCAGGTGCTTAGATCTGCTTCATATTCGGATTGGAAAACTGTTAGGACGATTGATTTTACCCATTTTTTATTCCGTGTTATTTGAGTTTTTATTCTTTTATTTGCAGCAAAATAAGTGTAGAAGAAAAACTAATCACTTGTAGTAAACATATGTGAGGCCTCAGAAAAGTAAGTTAATTAAAAAAATCAGTTAAAAGGTACTGGAGTGAACTCAAAAAAGTTCAGTTTGTGGCATGAAAAGGCTGTGAAAGCTTTAGCGATGAGGACTAAGTGACATGTTTTATGTTTCCAAAATGAGAAAAAGTTTAACTCAAGCTGGAAATGAAATCCTGGTTCTACAGGATTTATATATATATATTTTTTTTTTTTCACATTACAACCACAACCTTAAATTTATTGTTATTTTATTGGGGTTTTATGAGGTACAATACAAAGGAGCACATGAATCTGAAATGGAAAAAGTGATGCATGCTTTAAAGAAAGGAAATTGGGGGAGTGCTTTAACAGTAACATGAAACGTGGGCACAGTTGATCTGAAGAAAAACTGAGTTAAAAGCAGCCCAGTCCTACAAGAAAACATGGTAGTTTATGCAACAGACTGGAAAGTAGGAAGGAAATTTAGCTTATAGCAGGACAACAACCCTAAATATGCAGTCAGACCCATAATGGAACGGTTCTAGTTAAAATCATTGACATGTCTTGTAAAAGCCAACTTAAAAGCAAAATATTTTGTCCAACTGAAAATCTGTGGATTCAACCCAACTGACTGAGCTTATGCAATATTACTAATGGATTAAAACTGGTTTCAAGTGTGAAACGTTAATAGACTTATTCCAAAAGACTGGAAGCTGCAAATCAATATTTTGTGCAAAACATTGATTTAGGGGGACAAATGTTTTTTGTTTGTTTTAATTAATAAAATATATTTTTGTTTAATTTTCCTTTGAAACAAGCAGTCAAAGAATAAAAATATGAGGCAAGAAATAAGTAGTTTAGGAAGGTAGCCCACATTTTCAACTGATTATTGCATATTTTGTTAGAAATGCTAAGATGATGACTTACTTTTTCTAAAGGGACAGTATAGGTGATTTTGTTTTTAAATACTGACTAAAAATGCGTAATCAGGATATGCTTCACAAGCCTAACTTGGCTTGATTTTAGTAACTAAATGTAGTAACTAAATTTCTATATCAACTTAAAAAACAGTGATCATAGCTATAAACCAAAATGCTTTAAGGAATCATTTTATCGCTGAAGCATCCTCTGAGCTGCATCACATGGCAAGATGTCCCATAAACGGGCCGAGTTGCATCAGCAGCAGCGCCAAGGTCAACTTCTGGAGGCATCATGGAGGACACCGGAAAGAGAGAATGTGTGTGTGTGTGTGTGTGTGAGAGAGAGAAACAGAGAGAGTGGGGGTATACAAATACATCCTCACGACCCACTGTGACACACCCCATCCCCCCACGGGATGCGCATGCGCCTGTTGTGACCAACTAACCGAGTAAGGGCTTCAGCCATGATTGGACGCGGAGGCCTCACAGGATGCGGTGATGCTGCGTTGGAGTCATGATTTTTTCACGCAAAAAGAGGGGCGGGACTACATCACGACACGCTGGCGTTGCCGCCTCTCATAGGCCGAGCTGAAACGGGAGAAATCATAGCGTGTGGTTACGTGCCTTGTTCCTCGCAGCCCCCTGCAAGGGACGAATTGTGTGAGGCAGTGCTACCAAAACGAGACTTGCTGCAGCCCGTAGAGGCTTTCCAGCAGTCACGACAGGTGAGTCTCCTCTGACTGAGCAGTCTGGGATAATATTTGGGATCTTGGAAAGCCTCAGCTGGGGAAAACTCTGTTGCTTAGCCTCTATTTGACTGCAGAAGTAGACGTTAACATCAACCATCTGTTTCTTTACCTAAAGCCTACCTTTCTTATAAGACTTTACAAGGATTTATAACGGTTTTTTTTTTTGGGTTTTTTTAAGGGAGAAGAAGGCGGAGATGTTTTTGGTGCCACGATTGGTACCACGGACAGAGACTAACGAGGTTTTCCATGTTTTGCAGCTGGCAGTAAGGCAGAAGCACCAGCTGACTCTCCCTCCCTCTCTTCCTGCTCCTCCTCTCTGCATCCTGCAGATTCCAAATCTTAGAAATCACCCTTGACAACCGTGAGAGCATCTATAGCATCTTTGGGAAGATGGAAGGCCAGGCAAGTGATTTTTTTTTAACTTGTTATGTGATCCTTATCTAAATGAAGGGTATCAGGCCTTTGATTATTATAATGTAATATAAATGTATATAAAACAAAACTGAGTTAAACTCAAATAGCTCGTTGATGTCATATTTTAGTAATGCATGTCTTTCTAAATAAGTTCGGTCTCTAAGCAGAGCTGTGTGGGTGGTAATGTAAGCCATAATGCTTCCATGAGTCACTCATTACTGCACATGCTGTGGATGTTGTGTGAGTGGAATATCAGGCATGTTTCCATGAAATAATAGTTTATGAGTGGATATCCATTAATGTGAAAGCCTGATTTTGATGATTAATTTTACCGATGATTTTTGTGAAATATTCTTGCTTCTATAAGTTGTCATACAACGAATAAAACAGATTGAGTTTTGAGATCACTGCTAACATACCACACCCACTTTATCTTTGAAATATTTAACTTTTTGTTAATCACAGATAACTACAGGATCTTTTTTCCCCTCACTTTTGACTTTGTGCGTGTGTTTCTGCATGCACATGTGAATTCAGCATCAGCATGACTTAATCAGATCTATCCTTTGGGATTTATGCAGAGGACACATGGGGAATAGAGAAAGCCAGATTCAGTAGCTCAAATATGCAATACAAGCTAGAAAACAGACGATAGTGTTCTCTATGAATAAGGCTCCAAAATTACTTGAAATAAATCACAGAAACAAACAAACTACATGCAAACTGCGGCTGATATAAATAGCATACTGTAACACATACATAATAATAAAAGTGAAGTGTGGCATGCAGTGCAATATTTTGTAGAACTACCTTTTGCTACTTTACAGCTGTATGTCCATTTTGCGCCATTCTTCTTTACCAGCTAAATCACATTGAATTTAATTCATCCCTAAACACAATTTTCTCAAATTTTGCAACAGATCAAGTCACAGTATCAGTTTGATTTAGGTCTGGACTTTGACTTGACCGTTCCTCAGACATAGAATCTGACCTCTAGCAGGTTATCTTCCAGGACTGCAATATGTTTCTGTATTTCAATCCATCCATCTTCTCTGTAACTCTTATGAGCTTCCCTGGCCCTGCTGAGGCCCACAGCATGATGCAGCCATGTTTCAAAGTGGGGAAAGATGTGTTTTGGACTACGTGCAGTTTTACCTTTCTGGCACAAATAGCAATTAACATGTAGGTCAAAATGTTCAGCTTTGGATTCATCTGACATCTCAATACTTGCTATGTCACCAGCATGCCACCATATAGTTGCACTGAATTTTATTTTAGGGGTATCAAAGTAAAGTTTATTTTGCAAAAAAAAAAAAAAATATTTTGCTTTACTCTTTTGCACTATTTTTGATCATCCAATTGTAATGTTAGAAAATATGAAAAAGCTTAGTTTATTTAGCTGCTCTAAAAAGGTTTTATTCACACTGTTTTACTGCTAAAAAGATTCTCTGTATGGTTTTCTATGAAAGAAAGTGCACTTCACATTGAAAGCATTTATTTTGATACACAAAGGAACAATACTTCTAAATCACAATCATCTACATCTAAATAAAATTGATTTATTAGGTGTTGAAATAGGGGCTGCACAGTGGCGCAGTTGGTAGAAGCAAGAAGGTTCTGGGTTCGATTCCCGGCCTTGGTCTTTCTGCGTGGAGTTTGCATGTTCTCCCTGTGCATTTGTGGGTTTTCTCCGGGTACTCCGGTTTCCTCCCACAGTCCAAAAATGTGACTGTCTGATTAATTGGCCTCTCCAAATTGCCCCTAGGTGTGAGTGTGTGTGTGCATGGTTGTTTGTCCTGTGTGTGTCTGTGTTGCCCTGCAACAGACTGGCGACCTGTCCAGGGTGTACCCCGCCTCTCACCCAAAACGTTAGCTGGAGATAGGCACCAGCTAACCGACCCCACTAAGGGACAAGGGTGTAAAGAAAATGGATGGATGGATAGGAGTTGAAATAATAGAACTATTTTTTCATCTTGCATCTTCGTAGCATCCATGCTGTTCTTGGTCTGCTTCTGATTGTAAATTTCTATATTCCACATCCTTTCATTTACTTGTCTGATGCTGGTTCCATTATTTCTAATCACAGAAAACATAACCCTCAGATATACTAGCATTGTTGTCCAGTTGGTGATTTTTTGTTGATGCATTATCTCATGTAAAGTGGTTTGCTTTTGTGATTTTAACAGTATAACATGCAACTTGCCTGTCCTTGAGAAAATGTGTCAATGCATTGACATGCTGGTCAATATCTGGCATTACAAACCAAATGTTACCAGAAGGTGTGTGTCAGAGAACAGGGTTGGGAGGGGTGTGGGGCTGCCTTCAGGGACAGATGACTAATGGACAATGTAAATAAGCTGGAACAAACATTTAAGCTTGTTAATGTTTGAAGGCACACAGAAGTTTAGAAGCTGAATATGGGGAAACGCTGTTTTAATACCGAAAGTAACAAAGAAAATGTTATTGATGTAAATGCATACCTGGCTGATTAATAGTCTGTGTGTTCTTATTTAGAACACATTTTGTAGTTTTGTGCCTTTTTTCTTTGTTGGATAAACCAGACTTAAAGGGAGGCGCCACCTGCAGCATTTTCATTAAGTAAAACAAGCAGCTGTAAATTTTTAGTTGTACTTGTGTTTTATTGGTGTGGCAGTAAGATCATCAGCATCAGCCTTCTTTTTGTACTTCCTTATGACTTGCTTAATGTGAGTGAGGTCCCTGATTTCTGGATTTAATGCATCTCACCTTGTTCATTTTGTGTGTGTACGTGTTCTCGCACCGAAGCCGTCAGGTAGAGCTGCGCTGTCGTTTCAGGAGTCTTACATGGTTTTATTTTATGAGACCTGTGTGCATATTGCCCAGTTGCAGCTAGACGTCAATTATTCTGCGTCAATAAAGCGGCAGTTTCCAGCTTCGGGCAAGAATGTGTTAGGGGGAAGGTTGGGAAACTAATGACAAACAAACAGATTTAATTTATCAAAGGGCAGTTAGCTGGTTTAAATAGTTTTTGATTCACGGGTTTGAGGGCAGCTAGTGTCATTTTAATCTGTTGTAGTTAAATCTGAATAAATTTAGATGACTCGTTGATCTGTATGTTAGGACTGCAAGACAAGATGTGTGATAACATGGTTTCCGTAGTAACGCAATGTCTGTTCAGCTAATCTCCCTGCTGCAACAGGGAGCTGCTGCTGAAAGTTACTGATTATAAAAGAAGCATTAAAGATTCTCAAGTTTTTATTTATTTTTCCTGTTGGCAATTTGAACCAAGTGGGAATATATTCTTATTTCCAGTGAGCACAAAATGGTTGAATTTCAACTGAGTTTTACAGAAAAAAAAGAAAAGAAAAAAAGAAAAGAAACTATTCAACTATTCAGAAAAGAAACTATTCAAACCCTGAAATTTGTGTGAAACATTTTAGATGAAGAATAAAAAAAATAGCAAAGGAGCAGTAATTTGGACATTTGACCTTCAGATTTCCTATTGATTTTTGTTAGAGATATTTGAGTGCAGTCATGTGACTTGTAAATCTTACTGAGTCACTGTTACATGACAAAAAACTGAGATAAATGCAGTCAATCAAGAAGAAATAGAGAGAATGAATACCAACAAAGTAATTATTTTCAGAATTGTGGCTAACTGTATATTTTTAGGTAATTCTGCATATGCTGCACTTTGTGTTGTAGATACCACTAATTAGAAACAATTGGAAACAACAAATGTGTCATTTTTTATATTATGGTCAACCTTCTACAACACACAAGCATCGGTTGCATAGGATCTATTTGTCTTAATAGGCTTACTTATTTGTAGTGAAAAAGGGTTAAAATGACCTGTAAGGTCAAATTAATTTAAACAATGATAGACATCCAGATATTATAATTTTTCCACTGCAAATTTGCAAATGCTTACTGACTGAAATATACAATTCAATCAAACAAGAGAAGATCTGTATAAAAGTCGTCTTATTTAGATGCCGATGAGCCATCTATCTGCAATGGACACACCCAAAGCTTTCTTTGTGAGGAAAGGAGTATTGATTACTTTGAAATGTCTCCTAATTCCCCAGGAAACTTTCTACCAAACAAACAAACAAGAAGAGGAAAGAGTTGAAAATGTTAAAAGTAAAAACACAGACAAAAAAATAATATATTTTATTTAACTTGGGATCAAAAAAGAATCTGGAAAATATTTTCCCTGCAAAGGATAAATGCTGGAAAACGTGATTTCCACGAGAGAACATGAAAGATATTTATGAGGGCAGCAGATTTATTAATGATCCTGGAGTCTGGCCCCTTTATCACATGACCAATGTGCCTTGAAGCAGCCAATGTTGAGGGATTGTAATCAAAATACCATCAATCTTTTTTTTTTCTACAAAAGAGAAAAATTCACCTTCAATTTTTAGACTTTCTTGCAGTAGGTTTTCTGTAACCCAAGACGTCCGAAAGTCTTGTGTTATGGGCTTATTCCAGGTTACAAATCATAGTTGCTTCAATCATGTTAAATCCACATGCTAAGTAAGAAAAATCGATTTGTGTACAGAACAAATTTAACAACGCAGACGGATAAACCTATTAACATAAAAAAATGAAGAAATTGCTGTTATTGGCCAGAAGTTTGTACCTCACTTGTTGTGAGACAAACCAACAAAGACAGTAAATTTCTATTCTTTTGAATTCATGGATATGTAATTATACCTGAGCGAAATGGAGTGTATTGAAACAAAAAATTCTGCTACTTTGACTGCCAGACGACCTCTTGAGAGCCATGCTAAGACACTGGCTTTTCTAAAGTTGGATAGTTGAGATTTGTTCGTGTCAGATAACTTTAAATAAAGGCAGCTAAATCTACAAAATGTTTTTAATCATGGGGGTGATAGAGACCCTGGCTAAGTGTAGCATTTGACATGTATAATTACTGTATGGAAGTCTCCCACTAGACATCCATGTTTCTATTCACACAAACATTCAGTCACCGTAAATAATTAATCAATGGCTTATTGCAACTGTATGAATAAATAAAATGACATTGTACTGCTCATAAAGTCAGCTAATGTCTCTTTTCTAAAAATTAGACAAACAATGTTGAGAAATCTGCTTCCTTCTGTAGCAGACTGTTCAAATGTTTCTGGAGGAAAACATTATCTAAATGACCAATAATGATGATCGTACATTTTATGTTAGTAATTTAATTGAATTAAATTGTTTTTTTAAAATGTTTTGAATATCATGTCAGCAGGTTGTTTTAAAATGATGGTAGATATTGTGATGTGTATGATAAATATGAAAATGAAAGCAATGTTTTCAGCAAAACTAAAACAAAAATGAATTTAAATCTACAAAAATAAATGAAAGTTTCACCCATTAATAAAAGTAATTTAGGGAAAACAATTTTGTTTTTCAGTCTAAGTTAAATAAAGGAATTCTTTCAGGCTATGGATTTGCACAGAATTTCCACTGCGTATGTTTTGTAGAAGTTTTGAATATTATACTTTCATCTCAGGGTATTGTTCACTCATATCAAACTGCAATCTCAGCCTCACTATTAAGGTCAGAGGTCAGACTCTCACCAATAGCAAAGTGCATTTTTAATATCCACATGCCTTCAAGCCCGGGGTTCACAGCTCTCAGACAATCCTCCTGGTCTTCAGCAGTCGTTTTCTTCTGCTGCAGCTTCTGTCTGAAACTTACTGTCATTTCTCCCTCCAAGCAAACTCAAAGGGGGAAGAGAGATTTTGTGTTCCAATTGAACTTGTACAAAAACATCCCCCTGAAGTCATGAAAGGTCAGGGCCCTTCAAGTAGCCCCAAGTTCAATATCCTGCTGACACGCATTTATTGCTTCAAATTATGAATTGCTAACGGTTCTACTAGCTAACACCACATCATTAAATCCCAACCAATCGACTAGTGCTTTTTGTTTAGCTGCTACCTGATTAGTTTAGATCGGACCTAAAAGAAATCCAACCCGACTGACTATATATTGAGGTTTTCATCAACGCCTCTGTTCTTTCCTCCCCAAACTGATTCAGTTTGGCCAACACCCTTTACCTAAAACAACTGCAGTGTATTCACTCTGCTAATATTGTTTGACCTTATTCTGATATTGCTGAAGCAGAGGCAGAGAATCACCTGAGGTCGACCCACATCTCTGTCGTCTCATATAGCAGCAGCCAGTTCCTCCCTGTCAGCATTCTCCGTCTCTCAGCTACAGACTTTTTGCTGAAACATCGTTCAGTCTGGCCCAGCCACTAAATCACATGAGGTGCATTATTTATTAATGGTGTATGTTAAGAGTCGTTTAATAAACCTTTCATGGTCTGGGCTGGATAACAGAATGGCTTTTGCTTTTGTCAGAAATGTGTACTTGACCCCAAGAAGGGTGTTTATCCCTGGACTTCTTCAACCTCATGATGTAATGTGAGTCCATTTAAAGTTAATTAAAATAACAACATTTAACAATTTGATTTTAAACAAAATGTTCCCCTTGGATTTAACTGAAAATTGATTTTAATATTCTTTTTTTATTTTTATTTTTTTGCATTGTTTATTAAGGTCTAATCATGAATTGATTGTTCAAAATTATAGATGTGGAAATAATACATTTTAGATTAGCTACATCCAAAAGGTCACAAAACTTACAAGCTTTTCAGTTTTAACTAAAAATTTAAATACTTAAAATGTGTCTTGAAAATCAAACCTCAGTTGCACTGGAATACATTCCGTCTTTTTATTACTTGTTTTTGACTTTACAGCTTTTGGAAATGTTCATGATTTATCTTCAATACACTGGTGCCTGCTTATTTATTGATATGGAAGTATTATTTGTATTATTATTTGTGTTAATGTAGTATTGTATTTTCTTCGTATATTAAATGTTCCAACATGCAGAGGTAAAAATAAAAAAAAGAAGCAAAATAGGATGGAATAAATTCTTTAGAGCTCTGCCGAAGCCCAATAAGCATTCAAACATCTTGTTGTCATTACGGTTGATGTGGTTTTCTTCAATTATGCAGATAAATCAATAATATTAAAGGCTGTGACACAATTACAGGCAAATGACCGTGGAAACAAATTTCATCTGAATTTATCCAATTATGTTCAGGAAAGAGACAAACTGAGTCATGAATGCTGTGGATCACAGAGACACTGAATTAGCTTGATCATCTTCATCTTTTTTGCAAGGCTGTAGAAGAAAAAATAAACATTTGTTTTTGTAATTTGACTTATTTTGCATTTTATTTGTATTTTGTGGAAGATCTTGTATGTATTAGCAAGTAGATGTGGGGAAGCCGAGCTCTAGAGTGAGTTCACTGCTATGTTGCTGAATCACTGACCTTTTTGCCTCTAGCATCCCAGTTTATTGCATCCAACCTAGCTCCGTATTTTACAATGCCATTAAGATCTCAGATTTCATATTTATCTTTTATCTTTGCATCAACCCATCAACTTCAATTATCCTTCTTACTCCGGTTCTTTCCATTACTCTGACCCTCAGGGAAAGCAAGTAACGGGTTATCTGTTGTTCTCGCTGGGCACGGCTGTCATCGGCTCTCTGCAGTTTGGTTACAACACAGGAGTCATCAATGCTCCGGAAGAGGTTGGTGAAGTTTACTACCAAGATACTAACAGAAATCTTGCTGTTTTGCATATTCAGATGAAAAAGAAAGCAGATCAGGCAATACATTTTCTCACTGCCAAAAGAAAACAAATACTATTAAGTAAATATTGTCAGTTTAATTATCATTTTTTTAATCTTTATAGAAAGATAGGTGCACTTTGCCCTTGATTTTACTGTAATTATCTTTATACTGCTTCACAAAATGCTGTAAACAAGAGATGGTCACCCACCTCAAAAGTGAAATGGATCTAAACATTTAAATCTTCAGGCCAGTTAGATGCTAACTAACAGTGTAGCTACTGCCTGTTCTGCTCTGCAGTAATAAAAGACGTAAGTGTGTACGTCTCATGCTGAGATCACGTTTACCAGAACATAAAACAAAAAAGGGTCACAACCTAAAGGCTGTTTATCAAAACGTATTAATTGACTGATCTACTTGGTGTTTTTGTAGAGGAAGCAAACACCAATGATTAACAGTTCTGGTAATAGATGGAGAAAGAGTCATAATTCTCAGGTCTTGTGCTTTTATTTTGCAGGAAATAAATCAGTATGAAGTGCACTTAAACTGGGAGTTTTATCCTTTGAACTTTTACCCTAAGAGTTTTAATTATGGTGTCAGGTTTTTTTTTTGTTAGCTTTTTCATAGTTATTATAACAGATATCCTGTCACGGAGATCACACTTTATGGCTTAGTCGTGACGTGCAAGCCAAAATAGATTCAGTAAAGTTTTTATATTTAAGACCTAAAGTTTTATCTCTTGAAACTTCCAGCTGAAAATGTTGTAATTATGAAATATTCATGATGTAAACACATTTAACCACTAAATCGAGAAGAAGAGAGAGAAGTACTCATCTTTTATCTGTCTTAACCCACAAATCTACTTGTTATTTAGAAACTACGGTCATTCTTCAACCAAACCTGGATGCAGCGTTACAACGAGCCCATCAGTTCAGGGGTTTGTACCATCGTCTGGAGCGTCGCTGTTTCCATCTTCAGTGTGGGCGGCATGGTGGGCTCCTTCAGTGTGGGCGTCATGGCCAATAGATTTGGCAGGTAGGAGATGAAATTTCATGTCAGCATTTATAGATTCGAGAATCCTCAGCCGGAAATCATTTTCTGTACCACTAGTTCATGTTTTTGTCCATTTAGTGTTTCTTTACTCTTCCTCTCCGCAGACGGCGCTCCATGTTCCTGGTGAACATCCTGGCTGTGATCGGAGGCCTCCTCATGGGGTTCTCCACCATCTGCTCCTCCTATGAGATGGTGATTGCGGGTCGTCTGGTCATTGGCCTGTTCTGCGGCCTCTTCACCGGGCTGACTCCCATGTACGTGGGGGAGGTGTCACCAACACCTCTTCGTGGAGCATTTGGTACTCTGCATCAGCTCGGTGTGGTAGTGGGCATCCTGATTGCTCAGGTTTGAAACTTTACTCACTTCCAAATACTCAAGTTCTTATAATTAATGACTTTCCTCTATTTATTTTTAAAATAATTAGATTAAAGCCCATATATAAATACCGTAAAGACACAATTATGCAAGGCAGCAACAAATATCAAAAGCAATGATGAAATGAACCAGAGCAGATGCAAAATCAAATGTATTTTAAATTTACTTAAAGAACAAATCAATAATGGCTTTTGGTAGGTTATTCAACAACTTAGTGACATAAATAAATAATCTTTCAAGAAAATACACGGCCATGAATCATGTGAAATGGGTTGCATTCAGCTTAACCTGATAGAATCAAATTAGTTCTTCTGGTGTGTCTTTTCCTTTTAGATCTTTGGTCTGGAGGTTCTGTTGGGTTCTGACAAGCTGTGGCCCCTGCTGCTGGCCCTCACCGTGGCCCCTGCTGTGCTGCAGTGCATCTTGCTTCCCTTTTGTCCTGAGAGTCCCCGCTTCCTTCTGATCAACCTTAAGCAAGAGGAACAAGCATGCAAAGGTAGATGCTTATAGATTACTGCTTTTACTGCTCCTACATGCAGTATTAATGGAGGACCTGTCGCTGTTGAACAAGAGGAAAGTCATTCAGAAAGGCAGAGGGGCAAACTCACAGCTTTGTGAGAATCTGTTCTCGCAAAGCTGTGAGAATCTGAAAGCAGATCTGAAATTGCAACTTCTTGGACAACTTGGAAAATATTCTACAATTGTGTATTTAACTTTTATCACTTCGCATTGTTGGGGATCCACTGTTCACATTTAAATTTTTTCTGCAACCTGCTGTTAAATATAGGTAGATTTTATCTGCAGTGCCATCTACTGTTTGAAATAAGAACTGTGAATCATCAAATTGCCTTTCTTTCTTTAAATCCAGCTGCTGAATGAAGGTTTAACCACAGCTGCAGATGCAGTGATTTTCTGCCACTGGTGTGCTTGTGGCTGAAGAGAGAATAACTGGGACCTGATGAATGAAGAGTCATTTCAGAGCTGTAAGAGCTCTTCTGAGGGAACCAAGTCAAAAGTAGTAAATCTTTGAAAAAAGCTGGATCTGCCACTATTATTGCAGATTGCTTGCACAGGCTGGACTTGATGTTTATGTCTACTTGTATTTGGAGCAGCAAGTTTAAAGAATCTGGAGCAGAAATGAAACAGATAGCATACAAAACTGAGCCAAACATGCAGTAAGTAGTGGAGCTTTGTGAATCTGTTCAAAACAGAAACAATCAGAGGTTGGAAGGAGGCTTTGGAAAAGCTGCTAAAAATACAGGAGGTTAGACGAGTCAGGAAGCTGTTTTTTCCCCCCATCATTTTAAAACACACTTTGCTACTCAGAAGTTAACTTCTCCTTCAATTTCTGTTAAAACTTGTTTTATATAACTCTCTCTTTCAAAATCAGTCCATCTCCATCAGAAGTGACTCATCCTGATATATAATTCTGTTGACAGCTCTGGTTCGTCTACGTGGCACGGAGGATGTGAACAAAGACCTCCAGGAGATGAAGGAGGAGAGTGCCAAGATGGCGATGGAGAAGAAGGTGACCATCGCTGAGCTGTTTCGCTCAGCGGCCTACAGGCAGCCCCTCCTCATCGCCGTCATGCTGCAGCTCTCCCAGCAGCTATCGGGAATCAATGCTGTGAGTGCTGAGAAACATTCTCACATGCTCATACTTTGTAAACACACAGCTCTGCTCTATTATACTCCATGTTTAACTATCGACATTATAACCAAAAAATATTACAGTTGCCGTTTTTGTAACCGTAAATACAGCAAGTACAGACGTGACATTACGTCATAGGACAACATGGGAAAATCAAGAATAAATCAGAGTAGGAAAACATCTGAAAAAGTTCCTGTAATGTGAGTTCAACGTTTTTATAAAGACGGTTTTTAAATAAGATATGGGTTTTATTTTAGTTTTCAGTCAGAAATTACGGTTTATGAATAAAAAACAACATTAAAAGCCTGTTTCTATAATTTATAAGTTGCATTTTAACCACAAGTTTCTTTTTTTCCTTTCCTATACGTATCTCTCAGGTGTTTTACTACTCCACAGGGATCTTTAGCTCAGCTGGAGTGAAGCAACCCATCTACGCCACAATAGGAGCCGGAATTGTCAACACTATCTTCACCGTTGTTTCTGTAAGTGACTCAGCAAACGCTCCATTTCCTGCCTGCATTTAGGTCCATTCTACAGAGGATCACAGTCTCCTTCTCTGTCCTTCAGCTCTTTCTGGTGGAAAAGGCTGGACGAAGGACTCTCCATCTCCTGGGACTGGGAGGAATGGCCGTCAGTGCCCTGGTCATGACAGTCTCCCTCCTGTTGGTGGGTGGATGCACAGATATGAGCAAATATTTACATACATAGACAGCAAAAATACAAAATTTTACCAAGTATTTTTGGTATAGTTTCCAGTGTAAATATCTTAGAACACTTAAAATAAGACAAAACTTAGACGCAACTTCACCAAGATATAGAAACTTGTTTTAAGTAAGTAATTCCTTACTGTTGATTAAAAAGCACTGGTTCCACTGGCAGATTATGTAATTTATAACAAGACATTTTTCCCATCTTATATGTGAAACAATATGCCAGTGGAACTTGTTCTCTTTATTGATATTCAAGAATTACTGACACATGTTAGTGTGTCTTGCTGAAAAGTTACTTGTGAATTAGTTTTGTCTTATTTCAAATGTAATAATATATTTGCACTAGACTCTAAAAAATGCTTTTGTGATTTTGTTTTTACAGTGTAGATAGTTAGAATGGACTTTTTTTTACATTTTTACTTTCACATATTTTAGATGCAGTTTCAGCTCATAAAATAATAAATTTCTGCCATAGTTTAATATCTTTTTGTCATGGTGTTTGGTTTAGATCGACAGAACACTAAACATGGTTCCTGAAATGAGAAATAACACAAAGAGTCATGAGAGACATTTAGAGTTGTGCATTCTGCAGCAGATGCTCTCATTATCATTAGCTTCTAATCAACTTTTCCGCCAGTGAATAATCTCTCATGTGTGTCTTTGTCTGATCATTTCCTTTTTCTTCCCACTTTCTGAGCAGAAGCACATCACAGCTATGAGCTACGTGGCGATCCTGGCTGTCATGCTTTTTGTGGCTATGTTTGAGCTGGGCCCCGGTCCCATTCCATGGTTCATTGTGGCTGAGCTTTTCTCCCAGGGGCCCCGTCCTGCGGCCATGGCTGTAGCAGGATGCTGCAACTGGACAGCCAATTTCCTTGTTGGAATGAGCTTTCCTAAACTAGTGGTAAGAAAAGAGAATGCTGCCCTGATTGGCTACGCTAAGTTTAGACTTCTAGTGTTTCCATTTTTCTGTTTCTGACTTGATTTTGAACACTAAAATCTTTAAAACATTATATGAGTTTTGTTTTGTTTTGTTTTGTTTTGTTTTGTTTTGTTTTTGTTTGTTTTTTGGGGGGCGGAGGATAATCACAATTCAAAACCACAAAATCTTAGTATTTTTTTGTCTCGTTTCTAATGCGAATTTCTTAGCTCACTTGAATTTAAGACTAAATTAACTTACAAGTTAGGTTGGATGTTTGAACAAGATACAGGAGCTTTGTTTGTGTTTGCAGTAAATAATTCCTTAATATCGATTTTAAAAAGGATTAGTTTCACTGGCAGATTTTTTTCCACTTATAACAAGACAAATAACCTGTCAGTGGAAGTAGTAATTTTTTATTAATATTTAGGAATTATTTACTGAAAACAAGCTGCCATATATTGCTAAAAAGTTAATTTCAGCAATAATAATTTCATGTGTACAAAGACATTTTCAGTCAAAGCTAGTGAAAATGACTTAGCAAGATTTTGTGCTTTTGTAGTCCAGTTATTCTGATTTCCCTCCTGTCTCTCCACAGGAGTTGTGTGGACCCTGGGTGTTCCTCATCTTCACTGCCTTCCTCATCATCTTTTTCATCTTCACATTTATCAAAGTCCCAGAGACGAAGGGAAAGACATTTGACGAGATCGCCCGTGAATTTGGCGGCGCTCCGCCTCCTGCCGCCTCTTCCGCTGAGGATCCTGGTGCCACTTCCAGCACCGCCATAACGCTTCAAGCCTCTTCTCCTGAGAAAGAGAAGGTCCCGCTGGTGGAGGCGCCGGCTGCAGCTCCTGCAGCCGCCGCTCCGGCAACCGAAACCACACCCCTTAAAGATAAATCCGGCGCACAAGGGGAGCAGGTGTAGACAGGTTTTAGATTGGTGAGAGAAATTACAAGTAACGGAAGAATCACAGAATACAAACATGCTGAAACAGAGGAATCAGTTTCAATCTTTCTCTCCAACTTTATGGTACATTCCTGAAATCAGCTGCATCCATTTAAAGGGTGAGTCAAAGTCAGTGTCTCTCAAGTCACAATGACACTCAGATCTGGTTACTTGAAACTTAAACATGGGTCAAAAATGTGCAGCTAATTTGTTCATTAATGCAGTTTATAAGCAGGGTGACTTAAGGTGAGTTGTGCAGATTTAGACATAAAAAACAGGTCAGTTCCTTGTCATATGAATTAATTGAGATGATTAACAAAGATCCACATTTAAACAAAATTATTTGTGTGTTTTTTTAAGTGTCAGATGACTTAATGTGTATTTCCCCTTGGTTTAACTCCCAACAGGTTCTTTGGCCAGTTACTTGTTCCCCCATTAGACTGCAGGTCTAATATATCTAAATTGTGTGCTTTACCTTTCACTGGGATTGTTTGCATTACCAAAGTGAATAACCACCTGATGAACACATCTAACCTCATAATGTAGTCTGCAGAGTTCACAGCAGCTAAGGGTACTAAAATGCATCATTGTTGTTAAATGTTAACATCTACAGTCATTCATTATTTAATAGGGATTTAATTACTGACTCATATGATTCACTTCTTTTTATTAATTATGTGTGTTGACATGTTGTCGGCCTATTTAAGTACTGAATGCTGCCAAAATGTAACCGTAGCCAAGACAAAAAAATAGACATAACACTTTCCTCAAAGAACTTTCACATAGACATATACATGTGTTCAAACACAAATACAACTTCATTAAGATTCATATATGTGGCCTAAAAAATAAATACATACAACACCCTTCACAGTTATGGGCACCCATGTCAGTCAACACCCATCTGCTTTAATTTAGATGACATGACAGAGGAAGATTTGACCCAGAGTCCTCAGTTGTGAGGAATATATATCCATTAAATAAATGGATATTTTCCTCCATTTATTTAAGGAGCTTTGATTAAAGGCTAGATTTTTATTGTTTCTCAGTGTGAGATTATCATGCCACAAGGAAAATGTTATTTTTAGGCATTTCATACATTTTTACAAGAGGTGCCAGTAAAAGTGGTGGATGCTGTATGTGCAACCATGAGAATTAGTCGTTTGTCAGCTGTTCTTCTAGAATCTAATTATTCCAACAGAGAAATTGTATGACACATACTTGTAATGTAACAATAGGGTAACAGACGAGATATATTTATTTGCTGAAAGAAAGATTATTTATAGGATTGTGTAAGAATCTATTTTCCTATTAATTATTTTAGATCATATAAAGAAACATAATTGTTTTTCTGGCTTCAAAAGGTGAAAAGTAAGTCTTGGACTTTTTGCTTTCAGTTGAGGAGTAACTGAATTACTTCAGGGGAAATTTTAGATCAGTGTTTGTTTGTACACTTTAGTACACTGTAAAAAAAGTCTCTAATTTATGGTAAAATATCTTCTGCTGTGGTAGCCAGAATTTTAGCATATAAATATGGTAGAGTCGGTATTTATGCGTTAAAATTCTGCCTGTATTTTACTGTAAATTAGAGACTTTTTAAGGTGTTGTCAGGCAAGTTTTAGAGTCACTATTCATACTATAAGTAGTAGAAGTAATGAGCATCACCGTTCTTTCCATCAAGCTAACACAGCGCTAATGATCTGCATTGGCATTAATAATAACAACCATATATCTAAGCAAGCTGTTAGTAGAACAGATAAAGACTATGAACTGTGCAATCATTATTGAAAAATAACTCTTAGCAGATAGAGGCAACTAATGGGGAAGTGCTAATACTTTATTAATCCTGGCAGTATAGCTTTAAGTGAAACATGCAACTAATGTTAGTGGTTTAATAGATAATTATGTCTGATCTTACCTTATTGTTTTGCAAAGCAAGAGACTAATGCAGATCTGTGAGGATTACTTTGTTTAGAACCAAAACAAAAGAATGTCAATTTAAAATTATACATACCGCATTTTTAATCATTAGAGCACTTTTTATAATTAAAATAGTATATATATATATATATATATATATATAAATTTGAATATAACAATAAGGAAATGACTAATGGGAGAGTTTTCAAGCAATTAGTTTATATTTTGGTTGAAAAGCTAATTGGCAGACTGTTGTCTATTACAGTCCAAAGGATGTGGGGTCGGTTGTAGGAATTATGATTAGCATTTTTATTTTTCTAGACTGCATCTGTTAACACATTTTAAAAATATATCAGATTTCTAACATGACCTTCTAATAGGATCCTAAAAGAGAAAATCTTCAAAAGTCTAAAAGCTGAGAATGTAAAGCTCTGAAATCATTTTTTTTCTCAGCTCTGTAATAATTTTATTGTTTCACAAGAATTTTAGCTAATGTCTTCCCATCATAACCTGCATATTTCAGGCAAACAATGCTTGTTTTCTATACGTTTCACATAATTTAATTATCTCAACTGAAAAATCTGCACTGTTGTATGAAACCTAATCTAATTTATTATCGAGTAAACGTTAATATAAATGTGACATACCCTGCTATTACAACCAAAAAGCGAGGTTTTATATCTCAACACACAGAAAAAAAACAAAAAAACAAAAAACAACATATAGTGATCTTAAACTTTGGCATAATTATGTTTGTGTCCGTTAGTTTTATTTTGAAAGTACAAACGCACTTAACAGAGTTTTAGACGTGTTACAAAGTTTCTGGATAGCCAGCAAATACTTAAGTCATTTTCTCGGGCCAACTGCTGCTCACCAATGAAATCCAAATCTCCATTAAGAAATTAACAGCAGTTTTCAGAGACCATTATATTTAAAATATATTTAAACTACTATGAAGAGTAGAAGGATTTATTGTAAGTCAAAATGTATTTTAAGCTTTATGTGTGGGGTCCTGATCCTGTCTGCGCTGTGTCACTTTGTCTGCGTTGTTTGGTCTCAACAGATTTATGAAATGTATATCTAATACCGTATGACATGTGATGTGTGTATGTGAGTAACACAAAGTATATTTTCTTTACTCTGTTATTGTGTGGATTGCTGTTGCTACTTGAACTCTATTCTTACCCTTGCAGACCATTTATTTATTTATTTCTGTATATTTCTGGTAGAATTTACACTTGAAGAGGTAAAGTATCTATAAAGAGATAAAGTATCTATAGAGATTTAAGATTTAAACCACTTGTATAACTTTAGGACATAACTTTGTAACTGATATTTAATTTTGAATGGATGTCAGAAGGCTTGTTAAGTGGATTATTTTTTTCACTGGAAATATTGGACATATGTCCATGATATTGGTGTGTTTTCCTGTAATTGTGGATGGTGATGTTGTGTTTGCACTGAGGGAGGATTGTTGTGCACACGTGTCTAGTCGAGATTAATGTTATATTCAGTGTTTCCTGTTGAGGTGCTGCTTCTGTCTTTGGATATTCGCACACTGCTCCTTTTTTACCCTAACAAGGATTTCACTTCTAAATTCAAAATGCTTGTTGTTCCACATGTTGCTATTGCCTTTTGTGATGTCACAAACTCAGACAATTCTAAGCAGGCAAATGGAGGAATATGTTTAGAACAAGGGAATATGGACATGTTATTAAAATATTTCATTTATATTATTGTCTTTTTTTTTTTACCAATTTTTCAAAAGCAAAGTTTGTGTTAATGTTTCAAACTTGGCAGCATATGACTCATTAATGGATGGAGCCATTTTTATTATGATGGCTATTGATTGAATTACAATACTAAAACATAATCTTCTTCAATAACAAATTGGCTACAAATACAATCACTACAAGTTTTAGCTGCCTAGTGACAACACACCAAACTAAATGCTCATATTAAACTCATAACTTTTTAAGCAATGACTGCTCTTGCTTTTCTAACTTCCTGTAGTAGCGCAGTAGCCTCTACCAGGTGATGCTGCAGTACTACCTCTGCCTATCATTCAGTGAACCTGCTGTTTTATTTAGTCACTACAATGGTACCTGTGGAACCAGCAGCCTCTGTTTTCCCACTTGTGCCTCCCAGATTGGTGCTTCTCATGTCTTAAGGTTGAAATTTAAGTATCAGACTTTCAAGTAAAGGAAAAAGTGGGGGAAATTATTTAGTTTGGTTAATCAACCCCAACCCTGCTTCTGATTTTGAAAGATTCATCATAGTCCAATACTAAGCCATACTGTTTGCTACAGTTGCACTTATAACAATGATTTATTTTTTAAGGTCCAAGTTGTTGAAAATAATTTACAACCATTTCCTAAAGTTTGTAAAACAATCTGTAATATAAACTAACCAAAATATATACATATTGTTGCCAACAATCCGATTCTATTATGCAAATTCATGAATCTGGTAAGGATTACATGAAAAATGCAGAGTTGAGAAAACAACTTAGCATGACTGTAGTTCTCGTATGTTCTCTGTCGACTGGGACAGTTGTCTTAAAGTTTTATCTATTTTATCCATTACTCACTATTGTCTTTATCTTGCGTATAATTTATGGTGAAGATATGCTACTGCTAATGAAATTTGCAAACCACTGCCATGGTATGTGACTGAGGTGTTGCAATAAAGTATTTGAAAGGATTTAATAAAGAAATAAAAGAAAGGACCAAAGTGCAGACTGCTGATAATTATAGCAAGCAACTGGATGTACAAACTCAAACCCTTTCACACTGTACAGAGACAAATATAAGCGTTCATTATTTTGTAAATCTGTATATTTTAAAGGACATTGATAGATCTGTTGCATTGTTCTATTTTGCTATAGAGTGCACATTGTCTAGATTTCATACACTGCTCTTCACTTTGGTTAAATACATTTCTATGTTCAGATTATACGTCTATTTTTAAAGGTCTGATTGATGACTGCTGCTGGTCATCGTCTTATTTTCCTTTTGTGTTTGTTTCATTACTTGGTTGCAGCCAGGCCTCATCAGACGACATTCTTAGTTTGGGCTGCTGTGTTTTTGCACCACGACTCTTTAACATGTTGGCAAAAAGAGCAGCGAAGCGGCAAACACATTAACTCAAGAATAAAGTGTGGCTGCTGCATTTATGCGTTTGTTCTTCACTGTGATGTTGCGCTGTAAGTGATTGAGTATTTTTTGTCTACATTTTGTGATTTCTTACCTCACCTTTGTTTAAGCTGATTTTCATTGTGTTTTGCTTATGTTTTTGAATCGCTCTTTCATTCTTGATGATGCTGAATTTTTGTCCCCACATAAAAGGAGTTTGAGAACAGCATTCATTTTGGGCTTTAGTGCTGTGATTGGAGAAATATTTGATGTGTAACAGCTCCATGTGTGTTACTTTTGCGTTTTAGTGGCTACTGAATGAGTAAATGGTGTGTAGCTTTCTATTTTTTCTGTGTGCAACAGCATTGATGCACTCTTGACTGTTTCATTTGCCCTGTACATACCACAAATGTTGTTGTTAAATAAAGTTGACATCTTGTATTGAGGAATATTGTGAAATTATTTATAGCATCTGTGTCTCATACAGTCTTTGGTAAAACTTGTTCTTCATTCAGTGCACTAAATCACAGTTGGTGGAGTTTTCTGAATTTTTACTCAAGTAAGAAGAGTAGTGATATTTAATAATATTGCTAAAGTAAAAGCAAAAAGTGCAGTTGTGTAACTTAGAAAAAAAGTTATAGCTACATTCTTCTTCAGTTTCTCTCTATATACAAAATAAAGTAATACAAATTCTGATAACAATTAAATTAGCCTATGCTGTTAACCACAAGTAGGTTAAGAAATACAGGAAAAAATTATTGCAATAATGACGTTGAAAAATTACGCAATTTTGCATATTTGCGACACCAAACTAAAATTTCTAACTTGCACTTTAATTTATGTTTGTTGTCTTTGCAAAGTAACAAGCAAATGTTATAGTAAGTAATACAATGAAAATGTCCTATTGTTTTTTCCTCATTTATTTATTTACATGCAATTTTTAAAAAGACCAAAGTTGATGCCAAAGTCGACCTGTGTCTAAGGTATTCCCTCGTTAATCTCCGTCATCCCGTCGCGCCGGAAAAGGCAGAGCATCTGAAAAAAAAGGAGGCGTTTCCATCTAAACAACACCGCACAATCAGCTGCAAATTTATGCAGAGCAGTGAAATCTGTGCTGCTGCTCCTGCTACTGCTGTTGTCCTGCAAAAGAAGAGCAAGGGGAAAAAAGAGGCAGCACCACCGGGCACCGCGCATACCAACCGCCCGGGAGGCCGCTGAGTCCGCTGCGGGGAGCCGGAGCGAGGAACCCGGAGCGGTGACGGTAAGGACGGACCGAGCTGCCCCGTTAACGAGCCAGACAGCAGCGGCGGCTAGCGGGATACTAGCTGGAGTAGCCTCCAGCGGATCTGGTATCAACTGGTCTGAAGCATGGAGGGCAGCTAGCAAGCGTTAGCTCTGTGTTTGCTTCTCAGCTGATTGCTGCAGCTAAAGAAGGTTTTATGGGGTTGTGGAGGCTGCAGACTGAATGGTGTGCGGAAGGAATATTTAGAGGATGTGGACGAGTGATTACGATCATGCAATAAGAAAATGGGTTGGGGACACCTGATTTAAATGGGTCCTACATCCAGCTCACCTGCAAGGTGATGCATAGTTAAAAGAAAAAAAATATATATTTTTAGATAAAATGCATTTTTTAAAAATCGGATTTAGTCAAGATTTGAAAGCTTTGGGTTTGTAGGTAAGTGCATCAGTTTAGCTTATGTTTTGAAACTGCAAAATTCAACAGAGCAACAGCATTACAACTGTACATCATTTATTACATCTGCTATTGAGATGCTGAGAATAAATCAGAGATGCACCGATCAGATTTTCACTGGCTGATAGTAACTGCTCCTCTTTTAAGTCTGAACTAAAAGTTTTTTTTTAAGATTCAGCTTTTCTTCCCAAGAACTACAGTACATACAAAATCATTAGTGTGAACTTTGTATTCTTTACCATTTAAATGTTGTTAAACATTGACCATAAGAAAAAAAAAATGCAGTGAAGTCTCCTTGGGGGAGGTAATCCAATGAAAAATTAAGAGATTACAAAACTCATTATACTCGCTTTGTTTTTGTTCTACAAATCAGTAAGTTGTGTTAGTTTTTCAGCTTTGATGCATTTAATGCGCAGAAAAAAAAAAAAAAGAAAAACAGATTTTCAGAATTTGACCTTTTGGCTGATGAGAGCTGATCAATGGAATATTGGCTGATTTTTATCACTGATGAATGCATTTCTCAGAAATTGGACCTATAAATATCATCCTTACAATGTCATGAAAGGACTGGTTGAAATAAGATATGTGTTTCCCCTCAGAAATTCATGTTTTGTATTCCAATAATATGTTCAATCTGGTGGATGGAGTCTCAACCCAGTGGTTGCCCCCCACTGGACACAGATGACAGTACCCAGAGGTTAAAGGTCACTGAGAGAGTTGAAGCATCATGATGGCAAATGATCAGAAAACCAGTGAGGAAAATATTAACCAATCACAACTGACAACATCATTGCAGTTTTTATGTTATTTTCCCATTGTTTGATTTTCTAAAATCCCCTAAAGATTAATAGCACATTAAAAGCCTTATCCATCAAGTATTTCTGCAAAATGGTATGTGTTTGTTAACAGAGCACATTCAGTAATAGTTAATAGCCAACAGTGTGACAACACAGAGGGGTGATATTTGACCTGACGTGAGACAAGTTTTTTTTTTTTTTTTTGTCTTAGTCTTATAAGGAGGAAATTCAGTTTTGTTTTGTTTTGTTTTTCTTCTTCTGTGTGTTACTTAAGGTTGTCTCAATAGTCTCCTGTGCTCATCTGCAGCCATGGAGGCGGATGGAGAGCAGAGCCAGCAGGGAGCCTCGACCAATGGGAGCGCAGCGTCTGGGGCGAGCTCCCGCCCCTCACCAATGAATTCCATGTCTGCGTATGAAAGGCAGGCGGTTCAGGTAGGTCTCAGTTTGTGTGAGTAATACGCCATCGGCTTACCTCAATAGCTGTTTTTGTTGTAGCAATTTAAAGCCACAAAGTCGACTTCAAAACGGTAAATTTGACACAGACATCTAGAAAACAATCTGACGTGCCAAGCCCAAGTTTACTCACGAAGCCAAACTAAAGAACTGAATTCAAATCCTGACTGTTCTAAAGGTTCTGTCTGTTTATAGAGTTTATCACCTGCCTGTATTATGGCTTTAGGTTTTATATTTAATGGTGAAAGATTTTTGCCTTCTCATTGTCAGAATTGTGAGTGAAGCAGTTGGATCCGTTTTACACACAGGTTACAACCACTTGTGTTGCCATGGCAAAGAGCAGAAATTTTTCCTGTCTTGCAGTGTTTCATGTCCCACGTTTTTTATTGTGCAAAGTTTCACCTAAGTGACCAAGGTAGGGTGGCCAGGCTCATGTTGGACAAAAGCAACTCTGCATGCCTGAGGATTACACATAGTAAATTACATTATCTTGACTCCAGAAATCTGTTAGATATAATATGTAGTAAGTCTAAAATAACTTAAAGTGACTGGTGTTTTTGTTGTTGTTGTTCTTTTTGATTTCTGGTGGCAAAAAAATACTTTTTTAATTCACTGTTAATATGCAGATTAACAGATTGCCATAAATTGGGGTAATTGTCATAATTGGGGTTTTTCCCAAATCCGAATATGTACGGGGGAAAAAAGAAAAACAAGTATGATTTTTTTATGTAATTCCACACTTTATTCTGTTTTTGGTCATTTTTTTATTGTCTTGCTTATTTTCTACCATTTTTATTTCTTTAAAATTTTCCCTTTGTTGTTGTTTTTTTCTAATGTTCCTTCTTTTTTCCTTCTGCCATTCCTTCCTTTCTTTTTTACATTGTCTTTCTTTCTCCTTTCTGTTCTCCCTGACATATTTCTTGTTTTACTTTCATGTTTTTTCCTTCTTTCTTTTCTTCCTTTTATCTTCCGTTCCTTACTTCCTTTCTGACCTGATTTCATAATGTGTTTTTGCTGCCTGTATTTCAAAGTCTTTTAAAAAACTTTTATATTTATGCTTACAAAATTAGCCATAAATATACAGAAAAGTGAGTCTGGAAAAGTATGAAATGTGAAATTGAACCTGTGGAGGAACTCTGGTTATTTAACTATGAAAGGAGGGCCATGAATATTCTTTGAAAAAGAAAAAAAGGTAATTGTACGCATTTGTTTTCCCAAATCTTGTCTCTGGGTGGTAATCTTTCTAATTTATGTCTTACGCTGATAATTAGTGAGAGAATCGAGTAGGTAAGGAAAGAGAGTGAGACTTGGAGGAGGCTGGGTGTTATTTTCTCAGGCCTTTGTCACCCTCCACCGCCATCTGTCTTTGTCACCCTGCACATACTAATCCAAGCCGCCGCGCTCGCATTCATCCTCTCAACTTATTACTGTATGAGGCTCAGCTCATACATCAGGCAGCTGGCAGGAAGCTGCAGCAGCATCTCTCCCTCCTGTTCTTGTTGATCTCACTATGTAGTTTTCTTCTCTCATCTAACCTCTTTCTTGGACAGCCTCTTTTTAGATTAGTTTTCTTCTAACAGACCTCCACCTAAATCACTTTAGTTGCTTCTACTCTTTTCTCCTTTATATCTACTGTTCTCTGTTCTCTCCCTGAAACTGCTTGTCATAATTCTCAATTTTAATATTTCTGCCATTACCTCTAGGCCCTGCAGGCATTGCAGAGACAGCCTAATGCAGCTCAGTACTTTCAGCAATTGATGCTGCAGCAACAAATCAACAGTGCCCAGTTGCAGAATCTGGCTGCTGTGCAACAAGTCAAGGTAAATATGATGAAGCTCAATACAAAATCCCACTCTGTTTATTGCAAAGATTTGTTTTAAATTGATCAAATAATGCATGAATAAAAAATGGATTGCAAAATAAGGCAGGGTGCAGTAATAAATTCCAGTGACAGAAGTTTAAAATGCAGGCAGTGTCCTGGACAGATGCTGTGTTATATTGGCAGACATACAACCAGAAACACTGAGCCACGTCCGCCGTCAACCACACGACAGCCTCTGCATTCACGTTTGTTTGGATTCAAGCGAAACCTCAAACATTTCCTTTTCTTCTTCTGTTTTTCTGCTCTTTGTCTCGTCTCCTACAGGCAACTCTGGCTGCCAGTCGTCAATCCAGTCCGTCCAGCAGCTCTTCTCAGACCAGCACTACAGTAGTACGCTCTGTTTTTTGTTGCTAGCTTAAAGCAAAAAAAAAAAAAAGGAATAATATTAAAAACATTTTAATACAAAACCTCATTTTTATGGACATTAATTAGCTAAAGATATACTGATCTTAGCTGTTTTTTTGGGCCAGTTCCAAGTCCTAATTTTAATAAATTGACTATTTGCAAAAGTCTTTAATATTTCCCTGAAAACTGTACTAGGTTAGAATTTTCTCTTCAAAAAGATCCGTGAACTTGTTGAATGAAACTATTTTATGGAAAAACGTAAAAACCTCACAGCAGATCATGAGTAGATGATGGGAAACACTTCCAGTCATCCATTGTCAAAGCGGGTATAACTGAATGCAAGCTTGATTAAAAATGCCTCCACTTTTTTTTTAGTTGAAAAAAGTCAGATGCAAAACAACCAAAGCTGCATTCAAATAAATTGGTGAAAGGGTGAAAAAAACAGGTAAATAAAAAAACATTAATCCAGAAAACTCCTATGAATGTCAACATGACTCTCACAGGCTCCCATAAGATTAAAGCAGGTATTAATGAGAGGTCTAATGGTTTACAGATATCCAGATTTCTGATATTTATGTCCGTCTTGTTTCTTAAATGATTTCAAGCAAGGCGTGAAATAATTTAAAAACCTAGATTTCTAGTCTGATTCAATAGCATGATCTATTAGTGATGTTTAAGTGGCAAATCCAGAGTACACTTTTTGGTTAGATAAATAACCTCCCAGCACAGATACATTATATGTGCAATAACCCACCATGGTTATTAATTCCTTGGCTAGATTACATTTAAAATAAACCGTCCTAATTCAGATCCAGTTCAGGTCTTAATTCAGTCAAGATGATGCGGTTTGATTCTAGCCAGAGCCATCAAGCATTCTCTAAACAGAAGAAGAAAATTCATTAGGAAAAGAAAGATTTCCACATATTAAAGTCTCACACTGTTGCTCTTCAGGCCAGTGTAACATCTGGAGCAGGTTCCACAACCAGCAGCCGTCCGTTAGGTGCCTCAGCGACGTCCACCCTCAGTCAGTCCGTGCTGCTCAGCGGAGCGACAGGTGGTCAGGGACAAATGTACCTGAGGGTGAGTCTCCCTCAGACAGCCGTATTCTCTGATCATATCAGTGTCAGCCATGACTTGCCATTTGTCCTGCAGGTCAACCGCTCCCTGAGACCCCCCATGTCCCCGCAGCTCATCTTCATGCCCGGTAGCACAGCGACCGCTGCTGTGGCGACCGTCGCCCAGCAGCCTCAGAGTCAGCAGCAACAGGAAGTAACTCCAGCCTCCTCCTCTTCCGGCGGCCAGTCGGATAATGACCAGGTTTGCGGAGTAACTGAGCCGACGAGTTCAAGTTGTGGTTTTGTCAGGCTGTGTCACAGAAGTGCTAATGTCACTGAAACATTTCTCGTGTCTCTGTAGGCGCAGAACCTTGCCATCAGAGGTGTGACGAGTCCCAAAGGTGTGGGTGTTAAAACCGAAGCCCCAGACAGGACTGACTCAGGTGGGGAGAAAGAAAATGGTTTTGACTCGCCTCATTTCTTAGTTTCCCCTTGTGGTTATTTTACAGCAGATCCTTTTACAGTAATTAAAAAATGTGGGGCTCCATTCCTTCTGACTAGAGTTGACAGGTTTGATTTATAAAGGTTTCCATTTTGATGTCTATTATAATTGTTTCATATTTTGTCTTATTTGTCTCTGCAAAGTGACAAATAAGTTATTTAGTTCCACGTTAACAATGAAAATAGCCTTCTTTTAACTACTAAATTAACTCTTTGAACTAACTTGTATTTTCTAGCTGTGGAAAAAGTTAGAACACCCTACAGCTAGTCTTCTCACCTGGTGGAAATAAGTTCAGTAAGAGGCTTTTTACCAGCCTCTAACATCGGTCTGAGGAAAAATTGCCTCATTCCTCACTTTCAGCTGTGATATATTAGAGATATTTCTTGCATGTACAGCCCATTTACATTATCTGAAAAGGCTAAAGTTCTGAGCTATTATTGTGTCCAGGACCTTTTATTTCAACCAGTTCTTAGTGGAATTACTGCTGTGTTTATGGTCTTTGTCGTGTGGCAAGTTTGGTTTCAGCTTTTATTTTGACAGATGGTTTTACATTTTCCTCCAGCCTGCGCTATTAGACTGTAGATGTTCTGTTTGATTGTGACCTGTATTAACATTTTCTTTTCTTTGTTCAGCTTCCTACTCGCTGGTCCAGCCGTCCCACCCATCAACCCCCCAGTCCCCATCTAAACCCAGCCCACAGCCGCCTCACATCAAGATCCCTACCTACCCTCAGCCTACGAACCTTAAAGCACACCCCGTCTCTTCGTCCGGTGCCTCCTCCTCTTCCTCATCCTCCACCTCCTCCATCCCTCTCTCCCAGCTCCTGCTTCATGGAACTCGAACACTGACCACAGGGACCACAGCTCCCACAGCGGCACACGCACTGGTCCTGACGTCCAACGCCACATCACAGGCCCATGGCTACCCGGTTGGCACGGCGACCATCAAACCTGCGGTCAACGCTCAGACTCTGGTAGTGCAGCCTTTGCAGAAAACGGCACTCGGCACGGAGAAATCGGGCCACTCTAACGGACCCATTCCCATCCAACCGAAGACTTTTCAGGGTCTCCGCGTTCCCCTTCAGCTTCCCTCCAGAAACCCCCCTCCCATCTTGCCTGCCCCGCCACCTGCTAGCAGCTCCAACCATTCATCCCAGCCTCCTCACATCCCGGTCCAAATTGTGGGGGCGAGGCAGAGCACGCTGGGGGGTACCCAGGCCCTCGCCCTGGCCCGTGGCAGCTGCAGCCAGGAAGGAGCGGCTGTGCTCAGCAGCTCATCCAGCCTGCTCACCATGGTGGCCTCCATCACCTCCAGGGAAGGCGGGGTTGTGGGCAGAGGGGTGGGGCTTAAGACTCTCCAGACTCCCCAGGAGGCTGCTCCACCAGCCCAGGCCCCTCAAGTTCATCCCCAGACCAATCAAAGCTCTGCACAGAGTCAGAATGGACCTGCATCTCAGAGCTCCGCCTCCTCTCAGTCACCAACCGTTACAGCTCCTCCCCCATCGCAGTCTCGCTCCACACACTCCCTCCCACAGGTGACTGAAGAGCAGAGAAGAGCTGGGGTGACGACCAATGGAGACTCATCAGGCGCCCAGACTCCACAGGTCAGATGGTTACTGTCTTTTGCCAGTTATATCGGCATAAAGATGCCTGACAGATGATGGTGATCAACACCATGCTGTGCCCTATATAATGTTTACAGCTGTTACAGCTCCTCCCCTATTGTTTCAAAATGACATATTAGTCATTAATCTTTAGTAGTTTGCATCTTGGATCATTTCCTGGGTATTTGCGTTCATAAAGTCTTTTTCAGATTGTGGTGCCTTTTTTGTTTCCAATTGAAATGATTCCTCGCTGTTTGAAAAATCTGAAATCTGTTCCCAGCTTTCATCTTTTCATTCTGCTTGTTTTGTTTTAAGGGAAAGCAGGTGAATGCCTCCCTAAAAAGAAAATCAGACTCTGGTTCAGCAAATGATGAAGACGGTCCGTCTCCTCCACGGCTCCAGCCAGTCAGAGACCACACCTCTGCACCCCCAGGCAACCCAGTCAGTGCAGGTAACTTCACAGTAAACAAGGGTAGCATGACATTTTTTTATTGCCAAGACAATAAAACTCTCCCATTATCAACTAGGCTGTTGCAGCACACTGGTTGCATGACGTTGTGTGATGCAACTGCGTCAAGTATTCTGCCCAAAATTATTAATGCTCCTGTCAGATTTATGTCTCGACGTAGTCTTCTCATTCTGTTGACATGTTTCCTCAATTTGCATCTCATGGAGGATCTCAAAAACTTAGACCTCATCACCAACAGTAAATTATCCATAAAATAACAAAATACCAGTGGAAACATGCAATAAACTGGTTAGCAATTACAAGAAGGGTTTTAAGGGTTTTTTAGTGCCAGTAAAGATTTTTCCACTTATTTGGAAGACTAATGATTAAATATCTTTTGACTTGCCATTTTTTTAATTAAAATAAAAACAGCTAAATATATATATTTAAATTTATACACTTTTTTACTTTCCTTACTGTCTTTTGAGAAATGCAGTCTCATTTCCTATCTCTAAAAAACTTCTTGATTAAATGAAATACAGCATTTTTTAATCAAAATTTTATTTTAAATCTAGAAGGATTAACAAAAATAAATAAATACATTTGGCCTAAATGTAGTTATCGTTGCTCTCATGAAACAAATGGCAAATAAGTATTTCAAACAGCAAAAGTTATAATTCCAACCATATTTGGATTTGGGGGTTGCAAACATTAATAAAGTAAATCACAGTTCATTCGGTGACTTTCTTTCCTTTTTTTTTTTTTTTTTGCTATAATGATAAATATTGGTCCACACCTCCTTCACAAAGACATGCTTCTTTAAATCATCCTGAACAGGTAATGGAAAAATCGTTAC
Organism: Poecilia formosa; assembly: GCF_000485575.1. Lineage (NCBI taxonomy): Eukaryota > Metazoa > Chordata > Actinopteri > Cyprinodontiformes > Poeciliidae > Poecilia > Poecilia formosa. Next base: position 1,283,923 of record NW_006800097.1, read on the forward strand.
TCTTTCTCTGCCTCTGCAGGTTCTGCTTCTCCTCCTCCCGCCTCCTCCTCTCCCACCCCGATCCTGTCCGTGTCTCGGGGGGCTTGCAGTCAGGGGGAGCGGGCGTCCCCACCTCAGGCTGTAGTTAAACCACATGTTCTCACTCATCTAATCGAAGGCTTCGTCATCCAGGAGGGAGCAGAACCGTTCCCAGTGTGTACAATACATTTTTTGATTCATTAATTCCTTCCCATGTTTTCAGCCCTGTGTTATTACCGATTTTTGTTTTTCTTCTTCACCAGCAGATTTGTGGTCCAGCAAAGGACTCGGCTGGAGAGGATCTAACGGACGATAGTCCAGACACTAACCAATCAGAAACGGTCACTACGGCAACAGGTATCACCCTAGCTGACTTAAAATCACTACTTCCTTAGTCAATTTGTGTATTCCTCAAGAAAGTAAATCCTTATCTTGGCTGAGATTTCCAAGAGGCGTCTGAATTTAGCCTGTTGAGAGAGTGACCGAATTTGAAAGCTCAGAAAGGTAAAGCAGAGCAACTTTACTGAACTCTGCAGATGTTTCAACATGTAGACGAAAATAATTTCCCTTTTGCAACTCAGACCTTCCCCTTCATTTTTTTTTTTCAAATATCACTGATGCTGAAGATATCCAGCTCAGTCGTTTTTACTCAGCATCATTGCCCACATTGATTGTCATCATGACTTTGGGGAGCTTGCTGTATTTTTCAGACTATAAGTCGCTACTGTTTTTTCCCACGCTTTGAACCATGCAGCTTTTCTGTGGATTTCTCTTCCACCACCAGGGGGCTCTTTAGCAGGAAGTGAATCATTGGAAGTTCAAATTGGAAATCAAAGAAGAAAGTGCTAATTTTCATTTAGAACAAGCACATGCTAGCAGCAGGTGTTTTCAAACTCAAACCCCCTGATCATGGAAACTAAACGAAGAAGTTCATATGATGCAGCTTTTAAGTTGAGGGCTACCGATCTGGTAATACAAGAGGGAAATAGAGCCGCTGCACGTAAGCTCGGCGTGAACAAATCCATGGTTCGGTGTTGGAGACGCGAACCATGTGAAAAACCGAGAGCGGCGGAGATACCAGCCAGGTGCGGCTTATATGTGTACGCTTCCAGTTTAAAAAAACAAAAACAAAAAACTTTGAAGGTGCGGCTTATAGTAAAGATGCTCTATATAGTCCGGAAAATACGGTATTTATCGCACATTCACAGGGTGTCTCCGCATCGTTAAAAAGTCTTACATTCATTTGAAAAAAATTAAAAAGTAAGCACATATTCACAGGTCTTAATTTTTTTGGTGACAGGACTGCTTTATCTTGCGTATTCTATGTAGTTTATTTTTCTAGTGGGACTTTTTTGTCAGGCAAAACTTTTGGCCACAGGCCGATATCTTTGCGTTCTGAGAGTCAAATTGGTTGAGGCTACTGCTAACTAGCTGCCACCAAACCCTTGCTAGCTTACTGCTTTTGTGTTTACAACCACAGTCACCAGAAATCAAGCTGATAATCGGCCTGTTCTGCTCTCACACTCTTAGTCCGTCTGACATTGTTCAACAGTTTGGACCCTGTTTGAATTTGCGACTGCGTTGTAACAGCACAGTTTTAATTACAGCTTCCAAACTGGGAATTTCCACTTCTGAGTTTAATTGCAAGAGAGCTGAGAATGGAAAAAAACAATCTCAGCAAAGTATAACCCTTGCCTTCTCTCAACCCTGTGATTATGTACATTAGGAACAAAACCTTGAAAGAATGAGTCTCTTTCGTTCATATTGTCACATATTTATGAAAGTTTGGTAGCTGTATTAAGTAACTTCTGTCTTCTCTTTTGAAACCTCAGTGCTGAAGTGCGAGTACTGCAAAAACTTTGCTCCTGCCAACCAGTTCAGAGGCACCAAAAGGTTCTGCTCCATGTCTTGCGCCAAGAGGTACTTTACATGCATGAAACATGTGACACAATATATACAGTAGACATAAGATGATGAGCATCATCTTATAAACTCTCTTCATTTCAAGCTGCTGTAGCCACTCATATTTCATGGTTCTCTGAATCCTTTCAGCTATTTTTCCCATTGATATATTAATGTCTCTAGAATTTAAGCAAATTAATTTAAATTTCAGCAAAATAAATAGATTATTTTTTATTCACACATTGCATTTTAAAAGTGTTTATCCCCTTGAACTTTTGCACTTATGTTACAACCAGAAACATCAAGGTGTTCTGTTGAGGTTTTATCCTATTGACCAGAGCAACTCGATTGGATGCTAAGATGGGTCAGATTTTCTAACTTAGGAATTGGTCAGGCTTTGCCTTTGGCATGTCGATAGCAGATAAAACGCATTCAAAACACAGCACCACACACTCACTGCAAATTAAGCCATGCAGACGGGCATTTGGATCTGATGGCATAATAATATTTGTCACCTTAATCAGAATTAAATTTAGTTTTTGTTAACAATTTTGGGTCCTAGTCTTCATGAAGACGTGTTGTTTGAATCAAACTAATTACTTTTCAAGACACAAAGCAATGCACTGTGTTGAGGGGTTTATGATGCCACAGAATCATAAACCCGGTGCGTTCATGCCCCTTACAATTGTAGGAATTTTTGTAAGATATTTTAAAGATTAGCAAAATGCATGGATTTTTCTGTTGTTTTTCTAGCAAAGCCATGATCTGGGCCATTTGGAAACCTGTTCTAAGCTGCATGTGGGCTGTAAGCAAACAAAAATCTTAGCAAACTCAATAAATATGAGGTTTATCAGTGAACATTATTACAGAACAAACATCATGAAGACCCAGGAACACAGAGAAACAAAAGTGACAAGGAGGAAGCTCTTGTTCATTAAAGACAAGTGGAATCTGGTTTGGCAGCAGGCCATGCAGGTAACACGGTAAATACATTCTGGTCCGGTGATACCAAAATTAAACATTTCGGCCTACTATCAAAATACTCTGTTGAAACTGGCACTTCACTCTATACCTACATAGAAACGTGGTGGCAGCATCAAGTTGTGGGGACAGGGAACTTAACAGCAGATGATATAATGATTGACGGAGCTAAATACATGTTCATTCTGGGGGAAAAAAACAACAAAAACTCTTGCAATAGAGTTGAGGCCAAGATGTAGATTTAATTGTTAGCAGGATAAAAAAAAACCTGCACATGCTACATTTTTCAGAATTTTATTTGCAAAAGTTGTTGGAAAACCATGTATGTAACTTCCCTTTCACCTCCCATATTATGCACTTGTTTGTGTTGGTCTATCGCATAAAAGCCTGGTGTGTAAGTTAAAAATGTAAGTTATAGTTAAAAAAATTGTGGAAAAGTTCAAGGGGTGTACATTTTATAGCAACATGCCTTACATAACTCAGAGATTAATCATAATCAGAATGAATCCACAGAGGATTCTCATGAATTATCGTGTGGCTTCAGCTGTATGTTCACAGCATGTGTGTTTTCTGTGCTGCTTAAATTTGTTTTTTATGTTTAAATATTGTTACAGCCCAACTTCATTCATGTTGCAATTCCTATCTGGCTTGGAAATGTTTGTCTTCTGGAATTTCTATTGAACTGGCATCATTTTGTGATTTTTATATTGTATTTATTACATTATGTTTCACAATATAAACAATGCATGTTTTGCATTGTTTGGAACAGTATTTTGCCAGCATATGAGTTTGAAATTAATTTGCTTCTGCTTTGCATTTGTCTCCTTGCCCGATGCGTGTGTATAACTTCTATACCGCACACGGCCCAAAGAGACAAAAACTGTGTGTTGCTCGTCCCGGCTTCAGTACCGTATATGTCACTCTTTGTCTACGATACAGTATGTATTGGTTCCCCAGGTACAACGTCAGCTTCAGGCAGAAGTTTGGGATGCGACACAGTCACAGCCAGCGTCAGGATCAGGACCACGCCACAGACCGGGACCGGGACCAGGGCCAGGGCCAGGGTCACTTCTCTAACTCGGATGAGGAAGGAGGGATTGCAAGGCGGAGGGTTCCTCGTAGGACTAGCTCAGAAATAGCCAGTGCAAAGATCGCAGGAAGACCGGTACCTGCAAAGGTGAGAGAAAAGTTCTAAAACTTTATTAAATAATCAAAAATAGGTATTAATAAGCAGGTTTTTGTCATTCCTTTCTATGTAAAATGGAATAACAAATGATTTTAAGGGTAAATTTAATCAAAGCGGTTTCTGTAACAATGAAAAATGAACCATCAAACTGAATTTGGTGCCATCTGACATGAGTTGGTTGAGGTTTGGTGCCATCTAGTGGCCACAATAACACCACCACATTTCAGATTTTGTAATCCTTTACTTTTATTTACATTAGACTGTCTTAAAAGTGTATTTAGAGATGCCTCTTTTCTTAAATTGTGCCACTTTAGTCTTTATTCGTGCAACATTTTCTGGTAGATGGGCTGTTTTTATCTGGTTAGAGTGGTTTTATAGCTTTACTACTACTTTCGGGGATTCATCCAAAACCACATTTCCTCCAGATTGTGATTGGTGTTCTGCTGTTGTGGACTTGTTGCATACAGATACAGGACAAAGAAAGTTTAAATAAGTAAACAGTAAAAAAGTGAAGTGAATGTATGCAAATTCTGATTAGGTCTGTGAGTATGGTGCTACTATTCAAATGTTTTAGGATAATCATTATAGGTGTGGCAAGCAGCAGTTTTGTTAGTTTGTTGCTGTAGAACGTAGATGTTTGTGTTGAGGCAACGCCACGATGGGAAGGCGTCAGCAGACAATCAGTTGTTGCTCTATGTTTCTGTGAAGCAGGGCTCAGCAGCCTTTTCCATTCAAAGAGCCACGCTGCAACAATTTTCTAAGTTTGTACTACATACAATGTTTTATTATGAAAGCTAACAAAATTAAACCAAAATATATTTCTATTTTCAGATTTTAGAACAAAATTATTCCTCTGTTACAAGAGAGATTAGTTTAGAATGAAGTGAACTTTTTCTATAAATATGAAAAATGAAAGAAGATGGGTAGCACAGTCTGAAGTTAGATACTTTTATAATTAACTATGTAATTGACCAATAATTGGCTATGTAAGATTTTGCTACCTGCTGTGTTTTTTTCAAGCTAGTAAATGATTGCAGTGTACTTAATATTTCACACAGAACTTTTCCAGCTTCAGCTACATTTTTTAAAAAAAATTGAATCTGTTGTATATTTTTGTATTCTTTAGATTACATTCAAAAATGTTGAGTATATGATTCTGATACGTTAAACACTGAAATTGAAATAGTTAGGTTTTTTTTTTATAAATTCACTTCTAGCATCTCCTATGAATAACAGTAGGAGCCTGTTGGGAAACACGTAGAATAAAAAAAAATCAGGCATATTTTAGGTCAACACTGGCTCTGTAATAAAGCACGAGGCTTTCAAATGTGTTTACACCAAACGTTTTTAGCTGAATGTGGCACCAAATGTTAGCGGATGTCATTTAAGATTTTGTTCAATAATTCTACAGTTTCTGCATTATGAATTGTCCAGTAACTCTCCTCTTCCACCCTCAGTGCCGCTCAGAGTCCAGCCATTCAGACGAGGAGTCCAGTGGACAGGAGGACGAAGAAGACGCCATGTCTCTGTCACCTGCTTCTTCAGCTTCCTGCCACCAGCCGCCTCCACCGCCTGCGACCGAGAGCTCAGCACCCACCTGCCTGCCTACCAGCCCCGCCCAGTGGACAGTGGAGGAAGTGTCGCAGTTCATTTCTTCGCTACAAGGTTGGAAGATCCGACTTCTGTCTTCCACCTTTTTACTTTCTCTTTACTCATCCACTTCAGTTAAATTGAAGAATCAACTTTGTTATTTGAGTTAATAGTTGCCTACTTTTAAAATTGATATCAGTTGCTTCTAAATTTGGAGTTAGCTCATTAAATTGTGTCAAACAGGAAGGTAATTGTCATGATATGAGGGAATAAACGAGAGGTAATCGTCAGTGGAAAACCGTACTTCTTTTATTTAGCTAACGCATAAGGTAACAACTTAACCTGCTTCTTATTCGAACTCATTTTTATGTATAGTTTCCTGGTGCTCCCTCAGGGGTCATGAAACCAAACTACCGTAACTCCAGATAAACAATAGAAACTAATCTCTCAACAGTAATTAAGTGGTTTACTTTTCTGTGTTGGTGTTTCTACAGTTTGAATAAGTTCTGTTAAGACACAGTTTTCTGTCCTTCCTTCCTACTTTGCTTGTGTTGCTGTTGCTCTCAGGCTGCGAGGAGCTCGCTTCCCAGTTCTTGTCACAGGAAATTGACGGACAGGCTTTGCTCCTGCTGAAGGAGGAGCATCTCATGTCCACCATGAACATCAAACTGGGCCCAGCCCTGAAGATCTGTGCTCACATCAACAATCTGAGGGACTAACGGTCGAGATCCTGGACCAGGATCAGATGCGGAGCTGTTGAAAGGGGGAAGGGAGGACCTCCAGGTGAATGTAAATGAGGTTCATTAAGGTTTCAAAACAGACTCTCCACTTGAATCGAGTGCTTCAGAATTGAAGCTTGTTGTCGGATTTCTCTCATATTTGCGAAGATTGAAAGGAATATCTGCTTGGTAATTTATCTAAAAACTGTGTTGGATGAAGATTTTTGGTGAAGGTACTGATTGCTGCCCAAAGTCGCTCCATACAACACATAAATGAAGATTTTATTTTCTTATTGTTTTGCACTTCAGAAACAAATGGCTGAAACATTTTTTCCCCAACATGTAGGAAAATAACTCCTCTTTTTGAAAGGTGGGGGCTGTCATATTTCATATACTTGTGAAATTGAGTTTTTCTAGATCACGTTGATTTATTTGTGAAATGAAAAATGGTTGCAGAGACAGCTATTGTTGATTTGGAAGGAAGCTCTGAACTCTAAAATGGCTCCTTGTGGGTCTTTGTGCGGAAAAATGTTTATTTGGATCAGTGTTTGTATACTGAGCTGTTACTCAGTAGGAATGACCATCATCATGTTTAAATGCTGGCCTTTTTTGATGGGTTCCCTCTAGCTAACAGGGTACAGAAAGAGAACAGGGTACGAAAAGCTGAAATGCCAGACAAGACTCCAAATGAAACCCAAAACGGTGACGGTTCTGGGAGTAAATCACATGTAGAGAAGACTTGAACATCCTAGGGGTTTATTTTACATGATGTAAAGTAGACAAACATGACAGCAGCAAATCTTTAGGATTTCTTTGCAGCCTGAGAAAAAGATGGAATTTGCTTTGATCATTTTCCAGAAAACACAATATGAAAAAAGATTTGAATTTCAAGACATAACATCTAACAATCCTTATCTCTAAACCGTGAATACTTACCTTCATTTATATTTAAATTAAAATATTTTAAATCTTAGAATTTCTACACCTTAAAGTGATTTTTTTTTTTTTTTTGACAAACTTAGTTTTTGGTTTGGTTTAGAGTTCCTAGCTGACATAACACACAAATTCAAAAGGGCCATTTCAATTATTTTTTGCATCTGGACGCTGTGGACCTGTGTGTTGTTAACACTGAGTCTTGTTAAGGCGTCAAACCGAACACTGAAACCTCTCACAGAACAGACGTTTCAACTTTACAAACTCTGCTTTAAAGAGGCTGTATTTACAGAAGGATAAACCAGTGCAGATTTACCAAAACAAAGTGTTAAAAATGTCAGAGTTGATTTAACTTGCCAAAAAAATAAATAAATATATGGATGATTGCTCTTTGCCACACCTCTAGATCAGAAACCAACCTTAGCATAATATTGGTACATGATTATTTTTCTTAATACAGAAAATTTAACCCAACTAGTTATTTTTTTAACTCAAAAGTCCAGAAAAATCTTGAGTTTGTAAACGCATTGAAGTCTGAAATGAAAAACATGCAAAAAACCTGAGTTTTTCACCTTGTCTCATTAAGCTTTATTTAAGGAGACCTACTGTTTTTTTTATTTTATTATTTAAACTGTGTAAACAGAAGCTTGTAGGAAATGCTGTCTGAAATGTGAAATAAAAATGAGCAGCAAACAATGCTAAATGCCAGCTGATAAGATATCTCTAAGCTGAGTTGTTGTGAACCGTCTTGAGGAAATGGGAAATGTGGACCTACATTTGTCACAGACTAGCAAACAGTTACATCAGACTGAATGACTGTGTGAATAAGAAAACCTTAAGCTATACTGTAGTAAGTGTAAAAAATTGCCTTTATATTTAATTGCACATTTGTTTGCTCGACTTTTTAGTTTGAGCCTTTTTTTATGTCCAAGTTTTCTCATGTTCTATCGTGGCCTTTCTTACTAGCCTCTACACTAGATTTAGACGAAGACTTTTCATATCATTCCTTCTTTTCTACGAACATCCGTAATTTTTAAAAACGTCTTCTTTCAAGCAATGACGTCCATTGCTTTTTCCCAAAGTGTGACTGAAATAGTAGCTACATTGATCAAGGAAACTTCTCTGTCTTCCTCATAGCTTTGTCATATATTGTGTACTTACCACCAATATTTACCTTTGTAGCTAGCTATTTTTGGCTTCATTGTGACTGGTTGTGGCTGCTTTCGTTCAAGAAGGGATAATCCTTGATGTGTGGTTTTTTTTTCAGTTTTCCCAGGATTCTGAAGTATTTAAATTTGCAGGTCCTTCCACGTGTAAAGTTGGATTAAAAGGACTCATTGACTGTGTTGTGAGCCTGTTAGTTCCTGTGTAATGTTTTTATTAGGTGCATCCATGCAGATTTGTTCATTTGATCTACATTTGCCCAAACAAGCAGCACCTTTCATCCCTAAATTACTGAAGATTCTGCAAATCTTTCATTTGCAATAATCAGAAAAACTGCAAAATCGTGAAGGAGTGTGTTTGACGAAGAATGATTGATACTATAATGCAAATAAATAATCAAGAAACTGTTGTAGAACTTTGATTCCGGAGTCTTGATTTTTATTCAGACAGTTTTTTTTATAATATAGCTCCACCTCTCCATCCACTGGCTTAGAGTTCATAATTCCATATTGGACTGCAGGGAGGTCTTGAATTTTGTGTGGCATTTATGAAGTACGTTTCCCCGGAATGGGCATCAATTTTATTTTATCATCTTTTCTTCGACTTGTGTGAGTCAAGTGACATAACAGCAATGCAAACATTGTACTATCATTCACAATTCTACAGAATCTATTACTTATTGTAGATAAACATTGTTCATGTTTCTTCTTACATTGTTGGTAGATTAATTTCCCAGCAGGACTTGACACCTAGCAGCACCACTAAGGATGGTGACATCTGATTTAATGTTGTCACTCTGGTCATCCATCAAACTGACCAGATTTAAACCCTGTAATCACTCTTTATTCAATCACTAGCATTTTTTAAATGTAATTTCTCAAAAATGTTACTTTTTGGGATGCAGCAAGAATACCAGTAACCAAGAAAGATGGCTGTGTTTTTGTTTCTGACTGTTTTTATAGAAACTTCTCTAGTTCCATCTAGATTTTCTTGCGAGCTTGCAGCTAATAGCTGAACTGATGAGTTTGCTGTGAGATATCCCAACGCTGTGGTAAATCTCTGATTCATAACCAGATGCAGTAGTAATGGCGTTAAAGACTACCAATTGGCCAGTGCAACATTTGGTTACCATGGAGACTGCACATTTCTTTGACAACTTTTCCACTTCCTCGAAAGTCAAGACATTCGTCAGGTGCTGTTACTCTACCAAAATTTGTTTGATTTCTTCTTGGTGAAACAGAGACTAGGTTTTATCAATATTCTCCAGACAATAAAAAATCTATTAAATACTACTGTATGTTTATGAAGTCATAATTTATTTGTTTGAGCACTGCACATAAACCCTGCATCTTATTTCTTTGTGGTGATATGGATCGAATTAATAAAATAAGCAATACTTTTTGGTATGTCTTTAAAAAAAAGACAGGACTGACTTTATGTTTTAAGTGCTTTATTTATTACGTCCAAGACGACCAAGGTATTATTTACCAAAATATTTTAAAAAGAATAAGTTACCTAAAACATACTACATGGTTGTGCTTCATATTTTTTGTTCCAAAACTACTTATAAATATAAAAATATGTTTTCTAAACAAACAATGTAATTGGCACATTTTGTGCTCCTGCAGCAGTACTTGGTACTTTAAGGAATTAGTTTCGCTGGACTGTGAATAATTGCTCCAATAGAGTCCTTTGTCACAGCAGTTCCAGCCAATCAGAACACAGCGTAGTTCAACGCCTCTCCATATCCCGCCTCCCTCATGTATCTTTCCAAGTTCAGTGGCTCAGGCGCTCTTAGAGCTGTGCTCCCATTTGCCGATTGCTCTCCTGTATGAAGCATCCTAATCAGTCCGGTGACCGAGGGACGTCCTTGGGGGCTCCAGCTGCAGCACGATTTCATCATGGAGTACCTACAAACACAGTTAAAGAGTGAAAAACGCAAACATGTTATATTTGCAATTTACTTAAGCAGCTGCAGAAAAACATGAGTTTGCCACAGGAGGGATAAACTACCGTATTTTCCGCACTATAAGGCGCACCGGATTATAAGGCGAATAGAATAGAGGCGTCATACTCTATTATTACACATCCACATTAATAAAGAAAAGTCTCTGTCTCTCTTCCCCTGCCCCTCCCCCCCTTTAAATGTATTATCAAACTTTATTAACAAACCAGTGTTCTGACAACTATCCCAGCATGCACCGCGCACTACTTCTTCTACGGGGGAAAAAGAAGTTGGCGGCTGCTTACCGTAGTGGACCAACTACGTAAGCAGCCTACTGCATGTCTGTGTAAACATGACGTCTTTCATTTCGATCTGAGTTAATTAGCGTAGCATTTCTGCCGGATTTTCACAACATATCAGCCACGACAATGGACAGGGGAACCAACAAGTTCATGTCATCTTTTTTGGACGACATCAAGGTGTTTGAGCCACTGGATGCCTCCAACATTGTGCGCGTCACAGCTAAAAGCTACCGATAGATGAGGAAAACAGCAGATCCTCACACCCTCAGCATAAATATAGCTGTGGACAAGATCACTGATGCCTATTGTTCTTGCAAGGCTGGGTAAGTCGGCATTCATGGTTTTGATGGTCCACAATGTACATTAGCATATGTTTACTACTGTAGCTTGTGTTTGTGAGACGGTCACGCACGTGGTAGCTGCACTGTGACCTAAAATGGGCATTAGCCAATGAAACGCGGCCCCTGTGGTAAGGTCCGTTGCTGGACCTGTTGTGGCTCAATATTGGTCCATATATAAGGCGCACCGGATTATAAGGCGCACTGTCGGCTTTTGAGGAAATTGAAGGTTTTTAGGTGCGTCTTATAGTGCGGAAAATACGGTACATGTTTTATGAGAGCAGGGCACTGTAAATATGTTACTAATAACATGTTTGGTAATTCCTGTGAAAAGCTTAAAGTAATTTCTGTATGTTTATTTGTATCAACAAATATTTTCCACATATGATCTGCTGTTTTTTTTTCAGTTTGAGATCCGGTAATTTAAGTCTTTGGCTATTTTGAGATAAAACTGATATGATCAAGATTTTGTAATTTGCTTCTGTAAATCAGGTCATTAAGTACCCTTTCTTAGACTAAAATTCAATAATATACTCCAAATGTTTTCAGAAACAGAATAACCACAGAAACACAAAAAATGTGTTTCTGTAAATCTGTAAAAAATACAGTTTTAGATCTAAACTGAAAAAAATGAAATCTATACTCATTTTTCTCTATCAACGTAAGTTTATAAAAAAAATTTCTGACCAGCTACTGCACTTTTTAGCCTTCATGTGTAGACATGGGATCATGGTAATGTGTTTCTGCATAAAGCCTGTTTTCTGCGGCCGTTCTTACAGTGTGTTGGAGCAGTTGGTTGGTCGTTTCAAAGTTTTTCCTCTTTGGAGATACTGCAGGAGTTCAGTCGACATGATGTGAGCAAAAGGTGGGTCACCTAAAAGCAGAGAAGTTTTCATTTATTATTTTATGACTTACTGCCTATTTGTTTATAATCGTTTAATTAATGCATTTGCATGACTGGTGTTAAAATATTACTAAATCTGTTGACTTGCTAAGGAGATAAATCATTTTTTATCAATTTTAGACATTTTTACTGCCCTGTAAAAAAAAAAGAAACATGTAGAATGTGCAATTTTCTTATTTGTATATGTGTAGTTTCCTCACCTTTGTTGTTCAAATCTAAACTTTATATAGCTATATGATTTAAGAAAGTGGAAGAGATGACAAGTTGTGACACAAAATCCATAATATGGAAAAAAAATCTAAACCCAGTAAGAATTGAGGATATTTTGAAATTCTTTCTCAATAGTGCTTGTGGAGTACTCACCCAATGAGACCATTTCATAAAGGAGGACACCAAATGACCATCTGTGAAAATATTTGAAAGGTAACTTTAGGTCACTTAAGTTTTTACCAGGTTAAGCTACAGCATTTGCAAAGTCCAGATGTGCAACAAAAATGTCTGAATGCAGCAGATTTACATTGAAGTGAATCATTCTGATATATTTGGTAATGCCAAATCCTGACATACAACATCCAGATCCATTCTCTCCGGTCAGTAACACGTTCCTATCGTTGTGTTTCTTATAGGGAACTTAAACACTTACACGTCGCTGCTGTTACTGGCCGTTCTCCTGGCCAGAACTTCAGGTGCCTGCCATTTCTTCAGCTCCATTTCCTCCACCAGCCCAGCAGTGTCGACCTGTGTTCTGTGATAAGCTGGGCCCAATCCCCACAGTTTGGCCGTCAAGTCGCCACCAACCAGAACGCTGCGAGCTCCGATGTTCCCGTGGATAGATCCCTGACTGTGCAGGTAATCCTAGGATGAAAAAGATGACATAGGTTGGATATAAGTCAAAAGTAAATGGTAGAGTAGTAGAAATTTCAGAAATGAGAACATAATAAGAAAGACCGCAGTTCAACTAACCAGAGCAGAGGCCACTTGTCCTGCCATGGTGAAGATCCTCTTTTCTGTCAGTTCATGACTTGTGTTATCCTTTAGTGGGGGAAAAGTGAGGGAAGTTAGGGGCTTCCATGTTTCAATGCATGTTTTGAGGTCTAAGCAAACTGAAAGTCTCCAAAAGGCCCAGAATTCATTTAATATGGTGCGACATTAGGGCCAAAATTAAGATTATTGGGCACCCGGTGGTGGTTACGTAAGGACATGTTGACCAACTCAAGAATTGCACAATACTAAGAAAAACGTTCATAGCTCAAAAGTTATGTTGACACATTCATAATTTTAAGATAATTTAAATTAACCTCTGCTAGTTAAAGAAATGGTCAGAACATAATGACATCAGTCGTTCCTTTAGAGGGCATGAACAAAGCTAAACAAAAAAACTCAAGAGTTTAATACAGTGAAAAAAACTAAAACTGGAAAAATATCTGCTTTGTGTTAATAAGTGGAAATCATTATTTTCTAAATAATTAAAATAGACCTTGAACAAAACAGAAAAAAATAACTTTTTTGTTGGTTGTGTTTTGTAGCTGGTGGCTGATTTATTACAGATATTATTACACCTTCTCAAACGAATCGCAAGTGATGCTGTTTTTATTTAAACATGAGTCTAAACCCACATGTGACAATATTATCAATGTTTCTGAGAAGAACGATTGTACTCTACCTCTCTGCACTTCCACAGGAACCCCAGTAGGTCTCTGTGCCTCAGCTCCTCCAGCACTATCACCAACGGCGACCGTACAGAAACCACGCCCAGTAGAGCAGGAATAAAAGGGTGAGGGCCCAGTCCTCCCAGGAAGGATGCAAACCCCAGAAAGTGCTGTTTCTCACGGTTACTCGCATTTTCTGAGGAAAAATGAGGATAAGAGAACTGATTTAAAAAAAAAAAAAAATATATATATATATATATATATATATATATATTTAGCAGCAAGTGCTAAAATCTTGCAGCTTTGGAGCTTTCATTTTCTAAGAAATTTAAATTAATCTTTGATTTTCCAAATTTTTTTGTCAGTATTTGAAAAACAAAAAACAAACAAACAAACAAAAAACTATGTTTACCTTTTAGTGCTCTCAGGATGACATCCTTGTTGTCCATGCGAGCTCTGTAGAAGCTTACTGTGTCATTAGGTTTGGTGTAGAAAGATGGTGTCAATGCAGTGACATCACTAAAGTTTCCAAGAGGCCTCCTTGTGGATGTCTGTGGTTCTGCAGTCACTTGTCTCTCTGGAGAGTGATGCCTTGTTGCATGTCTTTCTGGAGAGTGATGCCTTGTTGCATGTCTTTCTGGAGAGCGATGCCTTGTTGCATGTCTTTCTGGAGAGCGATGCCTTGTTGCATGTCTTTCTGGAGAGCGATGCCTGGTTGCAGCTGCATGTCTGTCTCTAGTTCTATGTGGTGCTGCAGTCCCGTGCCTCTCTGGGGATTCATGTTGTGGCTTCGCATTGTGATGTGTGTTTTGAACTCTCATTGGCACATCTTCATGTTCAAGAGGGTCAATCCCTGGGGGCGCTTTTTGAGAGAAAAAATACAGAATAAATCATCTGTTTGATTAGTATTTCACAGAAAGAGTAGACCAAAATTAGCGTACCATCTATTCCCTGAAGGTGGTGCCTGTGGTGGGGGTGACGGTTGTTGTCGTGGTGGTGATGGTGGTTTCGCTGTGTGTGTCTCTGGTTTGTGGTGTGCTGGTGATTGTGGTATCGAGTAGGAGTTCTGACTCGTGTCCGCTCACTCTGATTACAGAACAGTAATATAAAAATGATCAATAATGTGATCAAGGTGAGCGAGACCAACAACGAAGGGACGACAATCACTCCAAGCTGATATTCTCGTGTTACTGTGAGAAAAAAGATAAAGGAACATGTGTTAGCATGAAGTCCAAGAAAATGCAAAGCTTTTAAAATTTTTAGTCCTATTTCATTCCGTTCTGCTGTGTTTTCTCATGCTGACGGGAATTTCTGTCTTGACATTGTTGTCTTCTCTTCCCACCAAAGATTATAATGTTCACACTGTGTGGAATGGTAACCACTTAAAAGATAAAAAAAACAACAACTAGATTTTATAGATTTTACAGCAAACTTCATAATAACCCTGGAAGTCTTTATATGTGTTTCTTTTTTTAAATTCCTTGTTCATTAATTTTTTGGGGCTTTTGCCCGTTTCTGTCCCTTCAGTTGCTCTCTGACCTCCATATTGATTCCTTTCTCCACCCTTTAACCATTTGGTGTTTGAGGCTGATTCTATGTCAATTCTCGTATTGTCTCTCAAATCCATGGATTTACACACCCTCTGCTGTTTAACACAAGGCTCAGCTGTCTTCTTGATGAAGAATGTAAAGCTACTGTTGAAGTTGAACAAATCCCATTCTGGTTCTGGCACATTTTAAGGAGTGGTGTGAACTTTGTGGAATGATGTAAATCATTCAGTGACATTCTCATTAAAGGCTTGGCTTGAACTTTCAAGAGCAGACCTTTGATCAACAAGGATTTCCAGCATTCTCCTGCTCTCTGCTCATCTTGAATCTATGGATATATAGTTTTTTAAATTAATGTTTCATAGGACAAAGAGGTAAAACCAGTTGCTAACTAACTAGAATCACATTGAAAGGCAAACCTGAGACTTTCTTTCCACATACATTTGATCGGTGAATGCTTTCTAGACATTTATAAGATCTAGACATAGAGAAGAAAATACGTTGCTTCCTTACTCCATTTCATTCCCCGTCCTCACTGTTTTCTGGTTTGGAGCAAAATTTATTTAATAACCCAATAACGTATCTACTTTTTCTTTATCTAAACTTACTGTGGTTGATTACTGTCTCTTGTTGCACTAATCACCTTTAATCATTGTTCTGAATCATTCCCCTTTAGTTTTTTCAGTCACTGCTGGTTTATCTGCTCTCCTCCATTGTCTGCTTTCTGTTTGTGAATTTTCATGTTTCATTTCCTGCACTTTGTTTGGGGTTTTTAGAATTTGAGACTTTAGAGTTTTTTCCTTATAAGTTTTAGTATAATGTATTAAACATTTTTTCCCCCCATTCATCTCTGTCTCACTCAATGCCTGTATTTGGGTCCCACAGTCATTGCTTATATAAATGTTAGCTGTTGTTGGTTGAAACATGTAGGCTTTAAAAAAAAAAAAAAGAAAAGATAATGAATGTGTCTTGGATTTTCAGGCAGTTGCTGCATTGACAGCCTTTGGAGTTTCTGGTGTATTTTTGTCATTTCTCCATCGTTGTGAATAGTTTCAATCTATTTTCATCTCAGAAATTATCTAGTCTAAATTAGACAATTTAGACTAATTCTGCATAATTCACATTTGAAAGTCAGTAATCAAATAAATCTCTATAAACATATAAAAGTATAATAATGTCACTTGCAATGCAAGTACTTCATTTACAGCCAAATTGAGCTAATGTTTTATTCAGCAGTTTAGGTTAGCTTCAGCATAATGTGCAACAATCACATTTAAAATAGCTCATAACCAGAATGAAAATCTGAACTGAAGTTTACAAAATGTTATATTTTGGCCTTTTTTTTTCAGGGTAAAACAGGAAGATAAGTATGAATTTTAAACAATCGGAGTGGAAATGGCATACATGAGATAAAGCTTTGAAAATGTTAAGTATAGTGAAGATGCAGTTTTTATTACTTACAACAGAGCCTGTCATCTGGAGCACAGGGACTAATGTCCGTGTAGTTGGTTGTCATCCTGTGGAAAACAGGAAGATTATACAACAGACATTTCAGCACAGAGATCAGCTAGAAACATTTCCAGTGTCCAGCAGCAAAAGACCACTGCCTTTATGTCAGCCTAATGATGGAGTTTGTTACATGATGCAACACACACTTGCACATGCCTAAAATCAATTAATAAACCTTTAAATAAAGTCATTTTCTGTAAATCTGAAGTCTCAAAAGAATATAGAAATAATTGCATTCAGAAACATGAATACATGACACAATAAATAATACGGTAATACAGCAATATCTTGAGCCTAACGGTTGACAGAGAAGCGTTTTGCAAACAAGACGACCTCCACCACTTTATGTCGCAACCTTTCAAATTTCTGTGAAACATTTCCAACGTTCACCTTAGTAACAGTACGGATCAGGAGAACAAAACTAAAACACAGTTACAAGATAAAAAAATGACGATAAAGGGGAGAAGAAGAAACACACATGGAAAGGCCCTTTGTGTAATATCTAGATGTTACACCCATTTTCCTTCCACCAGAACGTGTTTATATATTGACAGATAAGCTCATGGATCAGGTTACAATAGGAAACCTCTTCAATCATATTCAATAATTAGAATGTACGCCCAATGAATCTCATTTGTCAGATTAAAGGTATAATAAGTTTTTTATTGGTCTGATGAATTATTCTAATTTTCATGATAACTGACAGAAGTAAACATTTAAACAGCCTTTATAGAAAAAGAATATGTGTATATATAGTTCTTATATGAATCTATATAACGTGTTTCACTTAGTGACGACATCCTTAAAACAAATGGTTTTTTCAATAATATTTACATTTATTGAATGTGTCTGTACAAGACCCATCCCCATGTTTAAATACAAAATAATGTCATTTATTTATTCATTTATTATTTTTTTAAATACATAATAAAGACTCAAGTAGATAACCATCAACTAATGAGTTATAATCTTTAACAGGATTGAATGTTTGGTTTTTGGAGAACTGAGGTTATTTTAAGACATTTATAAGATAAATTTTATATTTTTCTTTCAAATTGAACATATGTTCATCAGATTTTCTTGTTGTTTCTTACCTTCAAAGGCCAGTTTTACCAAACATGTTTAACTGGAGCAAAAGTCACCACAGTGATAGGGTGGCGTTAAGATATCTACACCAAGACCAGACAAACATCCAGCAGTGCTGGATCATCCAAGACCTTTATGGTTTATAACTTATAAATCTACTACGGAATATTTGCACGAGTTAAAAAGTAAAACACAGCATGTGGAAAAAAAAACAAAAAACATTTGTACAGAAACAAAACGCAAAGTCACACCTGACGTTTGTGTTCTGACTTAAATAAATGTGACTAAACCAGTTTGACAGCATTGTTCGATGACAATCATGTCTCGTAGTGACTGCGACGAGCTCCTACTGTACAAACAATCAGAGTGAAAATGACATTTCACAGTTGGGAAGTAAAATAAAAGTATTCATTCACATTCAGTCATATTGAAATGTTGCAAATTTGTGGGCTAAGACAAAGATACCCTGAACATGACAGAGTGCACTCAATAATGTTAAGATTGTAAAGTGATGCTATCTGTTTACAGGAGATACATTGCTATATAAAATGCAAAAGCAGAACAAAGAAAAGTATTCTGAAAGCCACCATATTTCCATCTTACCTGGCCACCTATGTGAGACCGCTGAGGTGTCAAACTCTGTGTTGTAGGAACAAACGTATAGTTTCCTCTTTAGCTTTCCGTATTTGTTTAGAGCTATAGAGTAAATTCCATTGCTTCCTCTCAGTCGTCATTGTTTTCAGCAGATAAAACAACAACCAGACACATTTTCATTAGAGATAGAAGTTTCTTAAAATGTAGCTTCTGTTGTGTTGTCACCCGCATAGTACTATTCTCTCACTTGTCCTTCCACTTCACTTTTTCTCTCAGGTTTTCCACACCCACATCCCGCCCAGCGCCCTCAGCGCCTGCATGCAGTGTGTCGTTAGGCTGTGTTGTATTTTCTGTATGTCATCCATTGCATGTGTGTGGTAGGAAAAATTCAAATCGAGAGTACTTAGCATTTTGAATACATTATTAATACCTGGCTTCACCTGGTGTCACATCATCTCTGCTGTTTTTAGCCTGCTGTTTTAATCTGTTGTTTTAAACTAAAACCTGAATTATGGGCATTATTAGAATGTTAAAATATTTAGAATGAAGCTCAGGTGCGTTGCAATGATTCTCATTCATCTAGCTTTTTGACTTTTTTTCTCCAAACTGAAATGTATTTTGAAATAATTTAATAATCCAAAGCAAAGTGGTTTGTAATTTAGATCCCAGTTAGTGATTTAAAAATTGTGTGTAGTCACAGTATAAACACAGCTAAACACAAAGTAAATAATTTTTACCACCTAATGACAACTATGGGTTTGTGTTGGCCTCTCACATAAAATAAGTTAAATAATCTGACTTGTTTTAATTTAACAAGATGTGAAACATATTAAGAAGAGCCAAACTTTTTAGGGTACTCTACTCTTCCTTGTTTAAACCAGAAAGTGTTTGCAAGTTTTAATTTACTAACCTGGGTATAGACTCTAGATTTATCCTGCACTTCAAAATTAGATAGTATTGACAACATATCTTTACATTTATCATTGTGATATGCAGAAGCATTATTTATGATTTCTACACCAAAGTACTTTAATAATATTGCAATATTATTAAAAGTAGTTATCATCCAAGTTATTTAATTTGGACTTACCGAGCAGGAATCAGAGGGATTGAGAGAAATTAATTAATTTTGTTAAAGGTGAAGGCATGACCACAAATGAACTTTTCACTTGCTTACTGAGTCACTTCCAGCTCTTTGTTCCAAAATCAAGTCGGTACACTCACACACCCATTAGCAAATATGGCCTTTTGCTCACCTGTCATGTTCCTGCCACGTTGATTTGCATCAGTCATGAGAAATGATGCATGATAAATAATCTTTGCTAAAGAAATAGCTTGGTTCTTATATATATATATATATATATATATATATATATATATATATATATATATTTATAAAAACTCTCCCTTCAGTCAAAACCTGAGTTTTATCAGTTAAAGATTGAACAAAACTTTAATGGAAGAAAAATGTGGTCAGGTTACAACTCAATGTACCTATGATTCAATGGGTTGTACAGCCAACCATTGGCTGCAACGAGATACATCCTTGTTGGAGGACTTTTTTTTTCCTAGGCTCTGGTTCAATAAAGTTGCAGGTTTTTCCTTATATACAAGTCAAGTCAAGTTTATTTGGCTAGTAAATTTCAGCAACAAGGCAGTTCAAAGTGCTTTACACGATAAAAACACAATAAGCCATTATGAAACAAGCAATAAACGCTACATTTTGTCAAATGCCATCATCAAGAATATGCCGCCTTGAGTCCTAATTAAGTTCAGGTCATTCTAGTTGTGGTCAGGTTTTGTCTGTCACAGAAATTTGACTCTAGAATACTTTGGTGTACGGAAAGGTTGATGGTCATCTCGTTATCTGTGAAATGCCGAGGCAGAAACGAGCCTAAATCATGATCCTTCCGCTGTTTCTGTGCTGATGCTTCATTATGATGCTGTGAATGATGGTCAAACATCACCTTTTGGTCTCATCTGTCCAAAGGACATTGTTCTAGAGCGTATTGTTCAGATCCAAATATGCTGTTGACACACAACTTTAAATCTGTCTCACCACATGACCATAACCCACTGTATGGGTTATAATCACTGACTCTGTGTTAATATCATTTGGTGGAATCATCTAGCTTTTTACCAGACTCTGTGGATGGTAAAAGTTCTTCTTTATTTAATGGAATTTGTTTACTTTGTTTCTTAATAATGCAAAGTACCACCGCTAAGTCTTTGAGCTACTAATGACCAGTAATTTACTAAACTCCTAAATACACACAGTTTATGTATTTTATTAAAATTTCTTTAAGGATAAAACAATGATTCTAAGCAAATAGATTTGTAAAAAGCACAGATGCAATTGATCTTGGAATTCAAAGAATGGATAAGAAGGTAAGACATTTGCATTTTTCATGAAAAACAAATCAGAAGCATGTTTAAATGTGAACCAAAACTCATCTAGGAATGCTGTTGGGCGATTACTACCATGTTATGCTTTCTAGTTTGAACTCAGGAATCCTGACAAGTAACACAGTCACCATGATGAAGCCTTCCACTCTGATTTCCGGTATCTATGGCTGGTACAGGAAGAACATTGAGTACTTTCAGTGTGACTGACTTCAATTCGTACTGGCTGTTTCTGTAATGGCACAAATTCACAAAATGGCAGACGCAATCCGAATCCGAAAAATATATATGTTTAAAAAAAAGTATTTGTTTATTTCTTAGTTATTACTAAGTAGTAATACATTTGGCTGTCAGAGTGGAGAGTTTTTTTGTGCACTGTTTTTAAAGGAGCTTAGGTGAAAGATGAAAGCAATGTCCACTGGTTGATGAGGTTAAACAAAAAAACTCTGGTAATTATCAGGGAAATATTTGAACTCAGACATTCTGCACCCCCAGTCCCTCCTCCTACCACCGGCTATTCCATATCGTTGTGGAAAGCCAATGCTACTGTAACCGCAGCCGGAGATAATTTACACCATGTCCGAATGCGAGTGTGTAACAGAGTGTGTATGTGTTGGTGCACATGCTGATGAGAGGATGTGTGCCTTTCTGTGTGTGTGCATGTGTGCGAGGGAACGTCCAGAGCACTCCTGGTAATCCTGAGACTCCCCATGAGCGGCTGGGTTTATTTTTGGGTCAGTGACAGTGTGTCAATGGCTGCAGATGCGTCGGACAGGAAGGCTCTGAGGTACAAGCAAACGCTGGTCAGTGTCCTCCTCTTTATTTCCTCTTTCCTGTCACTTTTCCTCACTCTGTCTTACTCAGTTTGTATCTGTCAAACATTGTTAAGTCACGTTTTGGTTCATTTGCAACGTGTCAAGGGCCTTTTCCTGAATTGCTTTCTACTCATGACGCACCTGTATGTGCAAATCAAAGTTGTGTGGATGGGGGGCCTCCTCATTTGAAGTGTCAAGACATCAAACGAGGCTTTCAGCTTCTGTGGAGAGCATTTACCTAAGACAGGGTTCTACACATGGTAGAATATAACGTACTGAGACGCTGTGCACCTCTCGATCTTGCCATGTGCATACACACTTGCGCGCATAACACATTCTGTCCATCTTGCTGCTTCCCACCGTTGATTCCTCCACCTGTTTTCTAGCCTCTCTGCACCTCATTTTTTTTAAGCCCTGCCTGGACTTAACACATGTGAGGACAACTTCTGTGCTTGATCCCTGTGTCTATTTTACACACAGTTACCATACATGTGAATCTATGGAGCAGTGCGTGGGTGTTCATGTTTCTGTGCTGCTGTTTTTATATGTTTGAACCTTAGTGTGTGTTTGTGCATGTGTCCTTGATGTTGTTTTCCAATGAGGAGAAACCTGATCTTGGAGTAGAGTCTGACCCCATTCATGTAGGTGCGAGGAATGCAGCATGAAGGGTGAACATCTGGAGAAGGAGATTTCATGCAAGATAACTTTCAAGCTGTGTTGGCGCATGGTAATATTTTGCAACAATGACCTTTTTTGGCATGAAAAACAATGAAATTGTGGCAAACCCTAAATTTTAATTGTTTTGAATAAACGGTGAAGTTGTGTTTTTAGAAACTGAAAGAAGCAAATACTGGAATGTAAAGTTGGTTTCTTACTTGCTTAGTTATACATGATTTTAATAAATGTTCTGATAGTGGTTCACAATAATTATGTAGCACGAGTTAACCCTCATTGTGCTTGTTTTAATAGGAAATATTTGCAGCAAGATTACTTTACCTCAGAAAGGTTCCTAATTCCTAATTAAAATAGTGTGAGACGTTGGGATTCCAAAAAGGCAATGCCCCAGTAGTCACTGTTCACAGCAGCTCTTATGAACAGCATTTTAAGCTGTTCCACATGGAAACACCTCTTTTAATTTGTTCAGTTAAGAGATGCAAGGATTACATATAACACTGATTTTAGACACACTCTTACAAATCTGCCTTGTACAACAAGCTTTTTTTCACCTCACCTTAATATTATTGAAGCGAGGAGCTGCCCATATGGATCATAAGGGCTTAAAAAATGTTCAGATTTTCTGAGGAGGTCCAACTTCGACTGGTTCAGTTGGTGTTTCTGGAATTCAGAATTTTCAAGTTCAAACTACAAATAGAACACAGCGTAAGCAGATTTGTAAGCTTTATTCTGGCTTTATGTGTTGATCATGAAGTATTTTTTTTCCCTTCCTGAGCTAATGTTTTTACAGCACAGGCTGTTGAAAATGTAAAAGCTCTGGAAAGCATGTCCACAGAGTCTTTTGCTGTTGTCCTCAGCTGATCAGCTGTGGGACATTGAACTATTTTCTGTCCTGAATGCTACGATGACTGGGCATTCCCATAGTATTCACAAAAACGACATCACTGGTACGTTTTTGTGAAGATGAATCATGTTGAAAATGCTCAGCAAAGGAAGCGACTTCTTTCATTCGAAGTTTCACAAACATTCCAAAAATTGTGTTCAAGCACATGAATATCCAAAATATATGTATATATTTCTTGTAAAAATCTATTATTGAATATTATTCTAAAGCACAGTATTGTTCTGATCCATGTTGTCAGTTTTTCGGGAACCTGCTTCTTTTTGGATGAGTTTTTCATGTGCTCCTTAAAATATGAAGCACTGCAATATTATTTACCCTTCTTGGTAAATTAAATAGAATGAGAACATAATTTCCTTAAGATTTTTTTTTCTTTCAGATAAACCGTTTGTTGCTTTTTAGGTCTATCAATCTGCCAATGTAAACATTCCGAGTTCGTTTCTTCGTAAAGAAATTTAGATGCTCAAACTATTTGAAGTTCCTTTGCTACAGTCTTCAGTCAATATAAACAGCCATTAAAAACAGCAAAGGACTAGTTATACATTACATTTAATATCAAACTAATAAGCACATCGTACTAAGTCAAGACAACTGTGCATGCTATTGTTTGAGTCTGGCATTTAGTCATAGTTAATTGTGTGTTGCACTCCTCAAGTTTCAGTGTGCATCGACTGGCATTTCTGCTCACACGCACGGTATCTCCAGTGCTTTAGGTACATGTGCATCTAAATCCATCTTTTACCAGCCTGTCCATGAACCCATTAAATTAGAAGCTGTTGAAAGGTTGCTGCATGGAAGTCATAAGTATCAGCAGCACACCCAACTTACCAGCTTGTCACTTATATTCCTGAAGAGCTATTGTCTACATGTGTTGGAGGACCTAGAACACTTATTTGCATAGCCGTTACTGTTGCTTGATTATTTGTTGATGATGATAATTTATTAAGATCTTGTGCATCCAATTATAGCCAACAAATTCATAACATGAATACTAATACTGAACAGAATTGATTTTAAAGTGGATTCAAGATTTAGTTTTTGTGATGCAACACAAATTCAACTATTTTAAAAGCAATAATTTGGTGCATAAATAATTGATGTTTTCTTACAATTTTTTTGCAGTGCAGAAGCACATAATTGTGAAGTGGAAACAAAACAGTGCATGTTTCTCAAAAAGTTATGCAAAATAAAAACTCAATAATTGTGGTATGCAATTATTTTCAGCCTTTTACTTTGATAACAAATAAAATCTTGCGTAAATAACAATCTTCAGAAGTCACCTCATAATAAGTCCACCTCAGGATGAATAATAGCTTCAGAAGTTTGTTTGAGAACATTAGTTAAAAACAGCATCATGACAACCAAACAACACAGCAGACAGGTCAGGGATGAAGTCCTGTGAAATCTAAAGCAGAGTTAGGTAACAGTAAGCGGACCAGCCTGTCACTGAGAGTGTTTATCAGAGTAGCCAAGATGCACATGGTAACACTGAGAAGCTGCAGAGATTCACAGTTTAGGTGGAAAGTAATGTTGAGAACTCTACAAATCAGCCAGTTAAAGTCCATGCATCATTTGTCTTCCACTACGAAATTTTGGAAAACTTAGTACTGCTCTATTATGCAAACCAATAAAATACATGAACGTTTCTGGCTGTAATGTGACAAAATGTAGAAAAGTGCTAAGGTTATTGGTATTCACATAAGTCTCTTAACAAGGAGTGCTGACAAGCCTTGAAAGTAACCTCGCAACTCCAAGGCTTCTCATTGATAAATATTGAGTGGAGCACGTTGCCAGTCCAAAAATTATTTGCTGACCAAAAGTAACAATGGAAAAATTAAAAGGGCTAAAAAAATGTTCTAAGAAGGAGAGCTGGATAATTTTTTGAAATATTACTAAATGAATAAGTATTTCAAAATGAACAGTTTATGTAAGTACAAAATATCTGGTTTTCATCACAATACCTGACAATCCAACCTTTCCCCTTCAAATGATAAAAAAGAAATGCTTTTTTTGTCATCATTCATACTCTGAGAAATTATCAAAATATCAGAAATTCTGCTGCTGTATGTAAACTAATAAGCACAACTGTATCAGCTGCTGTATTAAGAAGTCAGCTAGGTCTGCTTTCATTGATGTAAAATTTAGAGAAGAGGAAGACTGTGCTAAGTGCTAGGCTAAGGTTGGACACATGAGAGACTAGATGAGGGCATCTTTCAGTTATAGACATGTTTACTTGCGATCCAGAGAATTAATCTCTTCCCCAGATGTCCTGGGTAGTTTTTATGGAGCCCGTCCAGAGGTGATAAATCTAGATGCCGAGTCCATGTTTCCGCTTCCATTAGAGCCTTTGAGGGTCAACACATGGTTCTGTCTATTTTTAAAATGAACCCCTCTCAGCCAGAGTACTATTACGCTCCACATTCTACCAGTGCATGTTGATGGGTTTCAATGATGAATGCCGTTCAGATGTGATGTGCTCTGCTTTGTTCTAATGGAATGGTCTGCCGGCGCTACAGCTCTATGGAGAGTACCAGGAGAACCAGGGTGGCTCGGGCAGACGGGAGGCCACACGCCTGCTGACGGAGAGGCAGATCAAGAAACATAGAAATCATCATCATCATCATCACAGCCATGAGAGGACACATGGTCGCCATAGTTACGGCCACCAACATGGCAATCACAGCAGGCAAAAGACAAGATTTCAGCCCAACATGGAAAGTGAGGCTACAGATGAGCAAATGGCTGATAACGAATTTACCTCCACGAGGAAAATGCGATCCTACTCTAAATGCAGAGGTTAGCATCATCAAGTAAAAAATATTTAAGATGCGGACCATTTTCTAATCTTCTGCTGCTTGGATTCACAGACTGCATAGCACGGGTGCAGCGGTTTCTTGTCACGAGGCTGGGAGAAGACTGGATCTTCCTGGTTCTACTGGGAATCACGATGGCTCTGGTCAGCTGGACTATGGACTATGCTAGTGCAAAAAGCCTGCAAGGTATAATTAAACACAGATGAGTAGTTGCACAAAATGGAATTTCTTCCTTCATGTTTTCCCTTTGTTTCCCATTACACTTTAAATCCTCCATTTCCATTTTCTAGCATAATAGCTTCATCACATTTTTGGTCATCATTTTTGTCTTTACTCCCTTCAGTTTTTCCTCCTTGTCCAAATTCCTCTTTCTTTAGCGTATAAATGGATTTATAAGGAACTGAAGGGAAACATCCCCCTGCAGTACCTGGCCTGGGTTTCCTATCCCCTGATGTTTATCCTCTTCTCCTCACTTTTCTGTCACCTGGTTTCTCCTCAAGCTATCGGTTTGTACCAACTCTACCCTCATGTTTACCTTCACGCTTCTCTGTGAAAACCTGCATGTCCAGGAGAATATCTGTTTGCTCTTACCTTAACTTACACTGGCTGAACCAATATTATTCTATTCCATGATGTTTAGTTTAACTATGTTAATTTGCTCTGCGTCAAGTTTGGTTGTTTAAGCTGACTGTTTGAAAATGAAGTTGAAATTCCCATACTTCTTCATATTGTCCTCTGTCTTATACCTCAAAACAATATTTTGTTACTTGCCCAACTTTCAGTAAATGGTTCTCCAGCATTGCCTTCCGTAATGTGATGAAAATCTGAGCCAATCTGGCAAAGATTTTACTAAGTCTAAAAGTACAAATTTTCTTTTCAAAATATTTCATGGTAAGAAGATCACATCTTAGAGATACTATTCCAGAAACAGAAATAGTCCTCTGTTGACCTTTTTCTGAAGAACTTTACAGTGTGACCTTAAGATGTAAAACAAATAGTTTTATTTACAGAGAAGACTGTGCTCCTATAAACTCAGTCTTGCCTTTTTTTGTAAGGTTCTGGTATCCCTGAGTTGAAGACCATTCTGAGAGGTGTTGTTCTTAAGGAATATTTGACTCTAAAGGCTTTTATTGCAAAAGTCATTGGCCTGACTGCAGCTCTGGGCAGTGGGATGCCCGTAGGAAAAGAGGTAGGCAAAGAAATAACCCACCCCCCTTGCTTTTCTTTCTTTTTGTTTGGAGTGTGATGGTCAGTTTTTACTATTTGATTCAAATTTTCCTGTTCTCCTCCACCCAGGGTCCTTTTGTACACATCGCAAGCATCTGTGCAGCAGTTCTCAGCCGCTTCATGTCCTTCTTTTCAGGAGTGTATCAGGTAAGCTAAAGTCAGGAAACGCAAGGTTTTCCATGCAGATTTTCCCTGTAACTGTAAATAATGTATATGATGGAAATATCTTGCAGTTTTTCCTTATTTTAATTACCTCTCCTTGCTCTTTGGATCAGTAGAATCCCTACTGTTACACGGACATCCTGACAGTGGGCTGTGCTGTTGGGGTGGGCTGCTGCTTTGGTACTCCACTTGGAGGTAGTCAACCATGTTCATTTTATTTGTAATTTTTGTTTGTTTCCTCGTTTGTCTGTTTGTTTTTAGCCAACTTTACTTGCAATGATGCGTAGAGAAGTATTTATTAAAGATAGTTCAGAATCTGACTGAAAAATCTGCAAAACCTTTTTTAATGACAAATGTTTAAATTAGTCTGAAATATATAATGACATTTTTAAATGTTGAAAATATAAAGCTGCAACATTTGATATGTTCTGCATGTTTTCTTTCTTTGTGCTTTTGTTCTTTTTCTCCAACAGGTGTGCTCTTTAGCATTGAGGTAACATCCACATACTTTGCTGTGAGAAACTACTGGAGAGGATACTTTGCTGCTACATTTAGTGCCTTCATCTTTAGAGTGCTATCTGTGTTTAACAAGGATGCAGGTATGGATCGGAGAGAAATATTTGCATGTACTGTATGAATAGGATCATGTATGTCTCTTCCACAAGGGGGCGCCATTTTTCTACTTTCCGTTATTAAACAAATTCGACTCTGTGTTTATGGGCTAAAACGTACATCTGATCAAAACGTTCATTTCTCTGATTTTATTTTTGGACTGAGTTGCAAAAGGATTCATTAATTTTTCCCTCTTTTTTTCTAGATTTTTAAAATGTTGAGTCTTTTTTGTTGTTTTCTAGTGACCATCACTGCTCTGTTCAGGACAAACTTTCGTATGGATTTCCCGTTTGATCTTCAGGAACTTCCTGCATTCGCAATCATTGGGTGAGTAATTGAAAAACATAGAAAGACATGTGGAGCCCCATTTTGAACGTATCCACATTTCAACCAAAATGTTATTTCAAATACATGTTGGTTGCCTCAGATGTCTGAGGATATAAAACTCAAAATTTACCTCAGAAATCAAGAAATGTCACTAATATAATTTTTGTGTCTCCATTTGTTCAACAGTAAAAATCAAGAGGTTTCTTCTCAGAAAATAAACTTGTGTGGAATATCAGAGACTTTCCAGCTTTTACTTATTAGCTTACCAATATTCCAGCTATTTTAATATAAAGGAATATATTTTTAGTAAGCTGTTTTGCTTTAATAGTGAGCGCTGTAACTCCAGGTTCCTCTGTCTTTGCAGGATTGCCTGTGGATTTCTTGGGGCGTTTTTTGTCTACCTGAACAGACAGGTGGTGCTGTTCATGAGACGACCAAACGCAATGACCCGCTTCCTGATTAAACAGTGAGTCTTTGTATGTTACAGTGTGAAGAATTTATTTGTCGTATATGCTTAACTGAACACAGATTTATGAATTTTATTTGCAGGTCATAATATTCTTCACAGACATATTCAAATAGTTATTTGTGTTTTGTTATTAATAACAGCTTTTTTCTTCTCTTCCTCTGTTTCTTTGTGTGTGTGTGTGTGTGTGTGTGTGTGTGTGTGTGTGTATGTGTGTTGTGTGCGTGTGTGTTTTAACACTTCAAGTCGACTCATCTTTCCAGCTACTGTTACACTGGTCATTGCCACCTTGACCTTCCCACCAGGGTTTGGACAGTTTATGGCTGGAGAGGTCAGAGTGCAAATTTGATCATTTTAGCCTGTCTTAAAGCAAAACATAACAAAACAAAAAAACAATTCTGTTTTGTTCCATAGCTACAACAACCAGTAGTTTCTACAAATAGGTACGATGATAATTATGTGGCTGCTTTCTACTCGTAGCTGGTTTATCACATGGTTTTTCCTGAAGTTCAAAGGTAAATTTTATCTCCCATAAAAATTTGTTTTATTCAAATTTTGTGAAACAGGGAACAAGAGAAAAAAATAATAAACAATGGTGGGACAGAAAAAAACAATGTAATAAGTTAATTATTTGAACAAAAATATTTAAAATAATATTATGCATTGATGCAAAAAGAGAAAATAATTTGAGGGTTTCCGACTTCAAAAGTTGCAAAATGCAGACTCCTGCTAAGCTATTCACACCCCTAAACCATTCTACATTTTGTCACATTGCATCCACACAGTCAGTAAATAGAGCTGTTCACAAATAAATCCCTGGCACGGAAAGCAGCAATTTGCCACAAGCAAACATGTGGAAGAAGGCGCTCAAGCCAGATGAGACAAAAGCTCAACCTTTTGCAACTATGTGCAAAATGCTTTGACAACCAAAGTTGCAAGGAAATAGTTTTGATTGTTGTCTACACAGAAACAAAGTTAGCTTTAGCTATCTTGCGAATATAAATGGGTAAACATTTCAGTCAGCTTTCAAAGTTCAAAGCTTTAAGAGAGACATCTGTTAAAACTTTGTGCTGCAGTTGCAGTGAAAGGTAGTTATGTAAAAAGCTGACTCACAGGGGCTGAATATAGATGCACAACTTCAGATTTATTTTCTAAAAACATATAAGATCTTGTTTTATTTCCCTTGTGCTTCTTAGTAATACACTAATTTGTGATGGTTTATCAAATAAAACTGAAGTTTGTAGTGGTGACAAGATAGAAAAAAAGTTAAAGGGATGTTAATAGTGAGCAAAAATCTGCGTTATGTACTCATTAGAATACTAATCCAAAAGTTAAATTGGAAAACTCTGAGAAGCATGTCTGAACACCTAAACATGTAAAATAAACCATAAATTAAAATTGTGAAGCTAAATGTATTAGCAGCTCTGAGCCAAAATTAAGCCTCATCACGAGGTCCACAGATGCTCAGAATAGACCACTTAATGATCAATATATAATTAATTATATACTGTACATACACACTAGTGTACCAGTGTGTATATATATAGTAACATATATAGTAACTTATGCCGCTTTCGTCAAAGCAAAATTTGATTTTTTGGACCCAACTGTCTCCTTCTCATTGGGATGATTGACAAAGTTGTGTCTCCATAGTGTTCCATAAAGAAGTATACAGACAATATATAGAAAAAATAAAACCCCAAAATAATCACTAAAGTAAAGAGAATCTCGTAATAAAAATAAAAAGCACAAGCAATACAAACCAAAAAACAACAATAACAAAAGTTGTTCCCATATATTTTTGAGAAAACACAAAATTTCTGTCTCCTTCACGTTATCTTCTTTGCAGCAAACTTCCCCAACCGGAGAAGTTTGGTCTTTTAGAAGACTGGGGAAATCATTCCCTCGGACAGTGGTCTGGACAGCACTCTCTTCATGGGTCCAGACTTCTAGAGCCGCCTTCATCAAAGTAAAACTTGATTTTCTGAACCCAACTGTCTCCTTCTCACTGATAAGATTGGCACAATCATTCCCTCGGACAGTGATCTGGACAGGCTACAAACTTCCCCAGCCTGGGAAGCTTGCTTGTCAGTCGAGGAAGGCTCCCGAAGAACTTCCCCAGTCGGGGAAGGTTCATAAAGAAAGGCATCAAAAACATCATACACAGAGAAGCAAACTTCCCCAGCCAGGGAAGGCGTTTATTCTTTATATGCCTGTGGTTTCTTTGCTAGCTGTTTGGACATTTTCTGCTCTATTACTCAGCTCGTAGCGGGTTCTGGTTTTGGTTCTAATAGTTCATGTTGTGAAAACAAAAAAACAAACTTACAGAGTTGTTTGGGTCCTCCAGATCCGAGCACCTTTACCGTCATACATAATGAACCGATGGTCTGCGGAAAAGAATTAGCACTTCCCTCAGTTAACATTCAAACTACTTTGATAGTTGTTTGTAAAACAAAACAAAACAAAAAAAAGAATAAAATTAAATAAATACTTCGGTTGTTGGAAATGAAACTAACAGACTGGTTCCGACAGGAAGGTAGCATACTAGCATAGTTAGCTTACCTGACTTTCCACCATGTTTTCCTCTTCATGGCAGACCTCTCTTCTACCCCTCAGCAGGTTTTCACCTCAGCTTCAATTAAAAAAGGTGCTTAATTTCTCAAAATGGCCTTATATTGTTTTACCTTAAATTTAAGGGGGAGTTTTTATCATTAAAAAGCTTCATGTGCAGCTTCTTCGGGCCATTTTCTCCTACAAGTGGCGCCAATCAGAATACTCCAGGCTGCACCTGCAGCTGTCCAGATGGTGCGTTTGCAGCTTCAGGACATTTGAGCACCACTCTGCCACACATCGTTTCCCAGTCAAAAACAGCCCAACATACAGTGGACATTTTTAATTAAAAAATAAAACGCAGCTGCATAAAATAAAACTGGTTGAAGCGAAGCTGCAATCCTAAATAACAAGCAGCATCGCAGCAGTTTTACAAATGTTCATAAAAAATGTTTTATTATCATCAATATTTCTTCTTCTTTTACATTTTTTTTTTTTTTACAAATATTAATGTTGTGCAACTGAAAAGGAGCTGAAAATTCACAGTTAGAAGCCTGACCTGGACAGAGAGAGCTGTAACAAGGCAACAGTGGACAGATAGGGACGAAAAAGCCAGGACACACACACACACACACACACACACATGCAGGCGCACACCCACACACACCCGCATATGCACACGCACACACATCAAATAAACTGGATTGGAATTGAACTTGTATTTCACCTGCACCTGCACCTGTAGCTAACCCCTCACATCACACAAGCTCCCAAACACAACAAAAAGCAATTTGAGGCATAATAAAAACAAATTCAGTATAGAGGATATAAAGGCCCTAAATCAAACTACCCTAGTTGATTCCTTGCTGAAGCCGTGAGCAGATGTTTCACTGCCCAACAGGTCATAGGTTGTACGTTCACACATACTGTCCGACACAAGATGCTAAACATCTTATATAATTTTGCAGGATGTTAAACATAACATTTTGAACATCTAATGGTCAACATATGTTGATGATGTTCTTATGTTGTTGTATGAGAGAATTTCATAATTGACATCCTAAACAGTATAAAGAATGAACTGTTGACAAAAAAATTACCGATTGTTGACTTATTTCCCTTTTAGTATAGTTAATTCAGAAGTAATTACTTCACATTTATATAATTACAATAATAAACTTTTACTGTGTAAAAGAAAACTTACGACAGTTGGTTTGTGTTGTATAACAAAAAAAAAAAAACATGATAAAAATGAATTAAATTAAGTTTAATTGATAAATAACAGATTGTTTGATCATGCAAAATAGATTTTGGATTTCAAATTCAAGTAAGCTGCTTTATTTTGGGGTTTTTGTTAGGGTGGGACATTTTTGACCCGTAGGACAAGGCGAGTAAACAGAATGTTAAGATCGTATGAGGGTTAAATAAACAGGAAAAATGATACCTGAAATTAAGTCGATTATAGAAAATATAGCTGCACAATGGATCATCTAACCTTTACTTTTACTTATCTATCATTATATTTCTTGTTTTCGTGAATAAAATCCTTACTGTCCAAGGAGAGTAGTGTAAAGTTACAGAAGCAACAACACAAGAGGAAAGTGAATGCTAAGAAGTAGGATTAGACCCAAAATGTCAAAACGTGAAATTAAAGACAATTTAGACTTTTTTGTTGACGTTCAAGATTCATCTTACATCTTCCATGGTGGGCATCAATTTAACCCCGACACAAGCAGGAAGTGCAAAAGTGGAAAATCAAAATGACACTGGCGTTGCTATTTTCCCTGCAGAGGCATTATGCAGATGCAGCACTATGGTTTTCTGGCTCAGAGCAAATTCAGAGACATCTATGCAAATGTGGAGCAAAATGGTTGAAGTGAATTAGTCATTCATGAGTCATCCAAAGGGAATGATTCATTTGGACACGGCCACCCATACCAGTCTACGTCCCGCTTGATGAATGACTTCCTGCATGTTTATTATATCCGACTTCTTTTCACTTTTATCTAATCTAAAATCTTTTATTTCTCATCCTCCTTTTGTTAAGCTTCACTCTGTCTCAAACTGTTTTCCTTTTTCTTTCTCTCATCGAGTCCAAAGAGTATTTCTTCTTTTTATCTTAATTTCTTCTTCTGTCTCTTTCCTCTGCTTCACTCTTCTTGATAATTTTCTTGTCCCACACTTTAATTTTTTTTTTACCTCTTTGTGCATTCAGTTTTTCTGTTTCCTCTTGTTTGCCTCATGTCTTTTAGACTTTTAACCATTTTTGTATTCCATTTTTCCCACTGACTGATGGCTTTCTGTTCTCAATCCTCTTCCGTCCCCTTTCCATCGTTCTGCTTTGTCTTTCTTCCCCTCTGTTTCTCACCTTTCCTCCCACGTCTCCAGCTAATGCCCAGGGAGTGCATCAACTCTTTGTTTGATAACTTTACATGGACGAAGATTTCGGGATCTCCCTCTCCGGCTGTTCTGGGCCGGTCTGCTGCGTGGCTGCACCCTGACGTTAGCGTCTTTATCATCCTGCTGCTCTTCTTCATCATGAAGGTACGTGCCTGTCTCCTGGGAAATTGTGTGTGTGTGTGTGTGTGTTTGAGTGTGGTATTTGCTGCGTTAGATATTTAGGTGTTTTATTGTTTGGTGTCTGGACACAAATTTCTGCTTGCGTTGCATCTACCTCCTTGGATGTGACTGAGATTGTTTGTGCGTGGCCCCGGTGCCACCTGACGTCAGCATTTTCGTCATCCTCCTCTTCGTCAGGGACAATTGTTGCAGGGTCACTTGTGTTGTGTCTGTGATTGGGACATCTGTGTATGTGTGTGTGTTCTAGTGTGAGTTTGCCTCCACATTTTATTCTTGTCCAAGGTCAGCAATGCTGGCAAGCTTCCAGCACCTCTTGCTGTTTTATGATTTCTTAGAAACTTGTACACACACGCACACACTTCCTGTGTGATGACGATTCTAATAAGCAAAGCAATTTACTCTTTGTAACCTGAACAAGGAGCTTAGATGACAGTGAGACATGAAGGGCAGAATTTATTTTCCCTGAGGTGTATCCTGGGTCTTTCCGAAATGCGCCTCAGGGATGTGATCCCAACCTGAAAAGAGCAATCCACTGTTTTTTCTTTTTGGTTAAGAGCCTTTGCCTCATATTTAAGTCATTACCTGACATATTGTTTTATTTTAACTGTCGTCTTGATCCCCTTGGTTGAAATTTTCCTTAGCAGAATGTGTATAACGTCACCCATCTGATGACTCAGATTCAGATTTAACATCATCATTTCTCTCTCTTTGTGTTTGATACCAAAGTCTGAGCAGAAATCTCCAGATGTCTCCAGCCTCAGGTACCTCTAAGACATTTCTGAGCCCACTATTAGACTTGATATTTCTACAGTGAGGTTTCCTTAATGATTAACATGTGTGAAACAGGTATGGAAAGCATCCCTGCCAAATCTTAATTGTATCCCATGAATCTCATCTTCCATTTAAGTTGTTGAAATTATTAAAACTGATTCAACTGGAGTGCCTATCTGACTAGGATTAGTGGACTATTGACAGCATTTTTAGAAATCACCTCTTCAAAAAAACACAAATTATCTTGAGAAAATCATTTGCAAGTACAATGTGATATGTGATATGACAACTTGGTGCCATGTAAGTGCCAAAAAACTGTTTTTTCTTTCTACATTTAGGGTTACAGCAAACTAATGCTCTTCCTTTCGTAGTGTATTGTCCACAGTGGCAATCTGTGTGCTACAGTTTCCACTTTAGTTTCTAAAGATACGTCTGATCATCCCTGGCATAAAGTGATTAGTTAATGTTAAAACTAGAATGTATAATCTCTGTATTCAATTCAATACATTGATAATTCTGCTCATAATTTCATTGTGGTGATGGATAAACTTGTGCAGATACACAGCAGCTGCAGCCAGTCCGATCTAAGTTTTGCTGTAAATTTCATTGTAAAGAATGAAAAATACTTTGATCAGTTTAGTTAGATCAATAGCCTGTATGTTTATGCAATGAGGCCAATCAAATCTGGACATCCCTGGTTTAAACCTCCACACCGTCTTTCTTTTTTGGTGTCCTGTATTTTATTTTACTTTGAAACACACTTGGACTTCTGCACTAATTTCATAGCATGTTGCTAGTACCATCTGTCAAAGGATTTGTGACACCGACGAAAGAGTGTGTGCCGACTGACATGTCTTTTTGTGTGTGAAACTGCTTTTGTGAGTTGTGTGTCTTTCTGCCTGATTGATTTTGGCTGTTGAGATTAAAAGAGAGGAAAAAAACTGAGCACACTCTTCTCTGTCATCAGCAGAGGAGCTGCCCTGTGAGAGACGTGCTAATGAGTTTTTATTTTCTTCCATAGTAATTTAGTTCTCAAACACTGATGTGAGATGACGCATGGAATAGTATTCTGGACTGGTGAAATGGTAATGTTATGTTTCCAAAAACTCTTTTCGAATGAGGGCGGCGGTGTGCAGCAGGTGTTTTGGAGGGGTTCTGGTAAACCACAGATGTTTTCAGGTAAATGCCAAAAAACAAACAAAAAAAAATCCACCACTAAGGTTGTTATTATCTCTGATGGGGACGAGAACAAAGCATATTATTATAAATGCAGATTTGAAATTACATTCAAATTAAGAAAGTGTTGTTTTGAAAATAATGCAATTGACATTTGAAAGCAAAGTTTAGCACAAGTCCAGAGGAGTTTGTTCATTCTTCATGCCTCCTTTCACACTTCCACTGGTAAGCAGCCCACACTGAGCTGGCAAGGCTGCAGCAGCGGCATCTGTAGCTTCTCTGGGGCAGATGTTCATTAAGTGCCATGCTCAAGCATACCCAGGGATGATTGAATCTCCTCCCCGACCTTACATACAAAACAGCACAAACGCCATCACTGGAACTCATCAAGCTGTGGCTGAATAGGAAGATTTTTTTCCCCCAACTCAAATGGGGAAAAAAAAAAGTTAATAAGAAGCTCAAATTGTGTGGTACTATACACTCTTGTTGCTATGCGACGTGACACCTTGGCTGCAGTCTGAATGTAAGGTGGGTAACATAATGAGAGTAAAAGAGCAGTTATTAAACGAAAATATAATACATTTTTCTTGTTTCATAATGTCTCAAAATTAGTTGTTCAGCTTGTCAAAACCTTGTATGAATGCTGCACTACATATACAAACAACTTATTCAAATTTGTGTTCAATCATTTTAAGATGTGCTTCAAACTCTTTTATTGGCAGATTTTCAGTATTGCATCTCTTTCTGACATGCAGTTCTGGATGTCTGCAGTGGCCACCACCATGCCCATTCCATCTGGGGCCTTCATGCCCGTCTTCATACTCGGTGAGAAAGAAACAACAAGTGATTATTATTGGGTGGAAATTATTTTTTTCATTCCTCAACCATCAATCCATTTTCTACACAGTGACTATCTCCAGCTGCCTATAGGGGAGAGGCTGGGTCAACTCTGGTCAGCTTCCCAGCTCATGAAAAGGCAACACAGAGACAGACATAGCAAATAACTGTTCATAAATTACTATTTTTGATGCCATCAGCTGAAGGAGTAATCATTTAAGTTGTAAACATCAACTATCACTCATTATTATGATTATGATGGTTGAAAATACTTTTGTGCTTTTGCTAGATGAACTAAATAATCCGCTCGGCCAACAATACAGTTTTCCAATTCTTGCACATGAAAACAGGCCAGGTGCTTTTTGTATAATTAAAACCTGCAACCAATGTCAATAAATGTGGTTCCAAATGTGTTAGATGTTATTAGTTATTTGTGACATTAAACTGATACATTTTCATCCCGCTGTGTTCCAAAATATTAACAGTTTTTAATTTTCACTAATTAAAAGCAGATTTTAAATTTCAAAAGCTGGATTCTCTCCATTGTACTGACTTGAACATCATATTCACCAGATTCCTACAATTGAAAAGATGGTTCAGTGTGCAAAGCACTTCTGAAGGAGAACTAAAGGCAGAACAACTTCATGCTCTTCCTTGTTGTTTTATGCATCCTTAAATCTAGCTCAGTACCTCTTTAAAATATGCAGATGGATGCCCTATTTGCTCCCTTCACATTAAAATTGGACCCAAATTTCAAATAGATCAAAAGCTGTTTTTAAAGATTGCCTCCGGGCAGAAATACATTATTTGGTCAGAGAGCCTCAAGTGAAGAACTTTGAAGTGATAATTTCTAAGCGCTGCCTCTACATTAAACTTACTGCACTGTCTCACTGTATTACTGGAACCTGATGTGGATGTGTGACCTAGTTGAAGAAATTTTATTTGTCCTCTCTCATGCTTCTTCTGCCAACTGTTTTTTTTTTTAAGTAAAAATGAGCAAACACTTTGAATCTAATTACACTTCTGTGTGTGTAAGGGAAAAGTTTTATGTGTGTGTGTTGGCCCTGTAATGGACTGGTACCCTCTCCTGGGTTTACCCTGGCTTTTACCCAGTGACCACTGGAGATGAGCTCCAGCCTCCCAGTTCAACAACACTGAACACAATTAAGTGCACATAGGAAGTAGATGAATGTATAATTCACAGACATACTGTAGAAACGCTCTAGATGTTTCATATTTGAGTGTCTACTGTTGAATATGTATTCACTTTCACCATATGCTCCTTTTTTAGGAGCTGCATTTGGGAGGCTGGTTGGGGAAGTCATGGCAACCCTGTTTCCTCATGGGATTGTGTTTGATAGCATTCTGTACCGCATCATTCCAGGGGGTTACGCAGTCATCGGTTAGTATGTAGTTTCTTTTCTCATCTATTCTTGCTCTGTTTTGTGTTAGTGCTTTTTGTCATGGGTTAGGGTTTTTAAGTTTTGCTACCAAACTGTCCGTTTCCGATGTCGTCATGCAGTGTCTCTCTATGGATTTCTTTTTCACTGCATCCTGCCAACTTCATGCATCCAATGATTTGAAAAAGTGTCAAGTATATCTTTCTTGTCAACTTCTCTTCCACTTCTTGTCAAACTTGCTGGTCCTCCAGTCGTCACTTGCTGTCAAGTCGTCTTCCTGCCCTTCTGCCCACCTAATCCTCCTCACCTCCCCCAACTTTCACCGTTTGTTGTCTCTCTCCCCCTTTGTTCCCTTCATCCTTTCTTTTAGAACCTCTGGTTGCTTTGCTTTGACAGTTAAATGTCACAGTAGGTTTGCTCTGCAGTGCTCACCTCAGCAGCTGACTCAGAAATGTGGCCTCCCTTCATTCTCTATCCTGTTGCCCTGCAAAGGCCATCTCTCCTCTTTGTTCATTGATCTCTCCAACCAGTCTTCTTCTGATCTCATTTTTCCATCTCCATGCTGTGTTTGTGAAAATCATTATTTTTATACAGCCACCACTACCTTAATATCTTTATTGCTCTGTGTCCTGACTTGTTTAAGTCCCCTAGTTTACTTGTAGTTATATCTTCTGTTTTAATTTTGTGTCGCTGGTCGTCTTTCCATTACTGTTCCTTTGCTCTGTGTCCCATACTTCTGTCATTTTTCCACCCTATGTCTCTGACAGGTGCAGCAGCATTGACCGGAGCTGTGACTCATACCGTGTCTACGGCCGTTATCTGTTTTGAGCTGACAGGACAAATCTCCCACATACTCCCCATGATGGTGGCTGTAATCCTAGCCAACATGGTGGCCCAGGGCCTGCAACCTTCCCTGTATGACTCTATCATCCAGGTCAAGAAGCTACCGTACCTGCCAGAGCTTGGCTTTGGACACATGAGGTTTGTGTTATTTGCATAGAGATTTAACTAAAACTTCTACCATGGTGTTATATATTCTCAAATATGTGTTTGAAAGACTAGAAAATGTGTTTGGTAAATTAGTTTAACTTTTCTTTTATAAACAGGGATAACTTCTTGTAATTTGCTAATTATAAATATAAGGAAATGAGCACCACATCTGGGGATCCCCAAAGGTCTGTTCTTGGGCCAGTTTTATTTTATCTTTACGTTCTCTCTGTCTTCAATTATGGAGTTATACAACACGCTTTACTAAACGTGTGCTGATGACAAGCAGTTTTCAAATCAAGACAAAAGTCAATGAGTAAGTTTGTCCATAGCATAAACAAGCACACAGTTTTAAAATCTTGTTAATGGTCATTGAGACTCTGAAAGGTACTGGGCTTAAATACATTTCAGGATTGTTTGCCAGGTGAGAACTAAGTTCAAAAGATCCCAAACCTCAACAAGGGGAGGCAGTATTTAGTTTATTTGCTCCATAAATCTGGAACCAACACCCTGAAAATCTGAGATGTGCAAAAACTGTTTGACTAAAAGCATCATAACATAACAACTTCTTAATAATGGCAGACAATTATTATTATCAGTTAACTTTCATCATGTCTTAGCAATATATGAGTTTTAAATTTCTGTTTATTTTCTTTCCATGTAATGCTTAAGTTGACTTCTTTAAATGTATTTCTAATCTTGAATGTATTTTTTTTTTTTTACCTCTGCAGCCAATACAACATCTTTGTAGAGGACATTATGGTTAGAAAGGTGAAGTTCATATCATCCCAGTCGACATACAGAGAAGTCAAACACCTGTTGGACTCCTTCTCACTGAAAACTATCCCTTTGGTTGACTCTAAAGGTATGCTTATTATATATTTAAACTAGGCGTCTTAAATTGAACTGAAGCAAAACATAAAGTGAGGTACAGTTAAAATAAATTCTAATGCAGAGGAAAATCTTCTAACGTATCATAAATGAGTTTGTGTAAGGTTACATTTGCCAGCCTCAAAATCCTAAGGCACTTAAGTTAATTTTTTTTATTTGTTGCAGTCCAAGTAATTCTTATTTTTGTTGTTTATTTAGATTCTATGATCCTCTTGGGCAGCGTTGACCGGGTGGAGCTTCTAGCGCTCTGTGATTGGTGGTTGTCCCCAGAAAGAAGACTTCTGATGGAGGTAAATTACATGTAACCGGGTCATTTATTTAGATTTTTTAGACTATTTTTCATTGTTGCTGCATTAATGTGTAAGATTGCAAGTTTTACTGTTCACAACTTTGGATAATGGCCCACATAATCTGGGAAAATCCCAATATGCTTTTCATGTGACGTTTCACAAAGCCCATCATGATGTGTGTAGTGCCCTTCAGATTACATTAAATTGGATGGGAAATGTTTGCTCCATAAAACAGATATGTAATAGGTTGCATAAAACATGTGCTGAAGCATAATTGCAAATGCAGTAATTGGTCTAATGACTGGTCTACATTGCAGAAGAGGTTATGTTTAATTTAAATCATGACTGTCAGTAATTGAAACTATTTGTCTGTTTCATCTACTTAGCCGAGGCTGTTTTTGTAAGGTAATGTAATTTTATTATCAGTTTTTGTCTCTGTCCATTGAGTGACAGAGACACAAAGCAATTGTTAAAATGAAACAGAAGTAGATGGTTAGAAAATGTTTATGTTTAGGTTATATTTGCTCTGTTTTTATCTCTAATATTTTTGGTGTGACAACATTAATGGCTTTACCAACAGTGGATAATCCAGGTGGATTTTATGAAAGTTTTGTAACCATGTGTTGATATAAAAAAAATATTTTAGTTGAGTTTATTGGAGAGGTTCAATCAAGGAAAGTTCATCTCAGGAAACAAAATAAAACATTCAATTATTGGTTTTGCATAGAAATAGAATATCACTTCAAAACCTTAATACATAATTATTGGCATTTTGAAAATATTTTTGCGTATTGTGCAGTAATTTTACTTGTTTAAGCCCAAACTTGTTCATACATCTACCAGATTTAGATGCTAATTATTTTCATTTAAGCAAGAAGTTTGTTTCTGATGGAATTTTATTATTTTTTTTGTATAAAAATGTTTCTTATTGCAGTTATAACTTTACCTGTGCATGTTTTGCTACCAGACTTTGCCTTCCACTTTTTTATCAATGTGCTTATGTAACGGTTGGCAACAGGAAGTCAATCACACCGGAATCAGGATTCAGGATAGTTTTATTCCTGTTCAAAACAAGAACATTTTAAACAGCAGCTCCTGGGCTCCGGATTCTCCACAAACACCCTCTCCCCAGCGCAGCTTGGCGCGGACTGACACAGAAATGCATTAAACAAAACCAAAATTCTCTGATGTTCACTAATAAAATAAATCTACAGTCATACAAAACAATTAAAACAAAACCTAAACAGAAATAATCTGCCCTATAATTACAATCTTCCACCATAACATAGAAATATACTAAATAGATTAATTTCACATCCAAATAACATTTGAAACACACATACCTGTTCAAAACAAGAACATTTTAAACAGCAGCTCCTGGGCTCCGGATTCTCCACAAACACCCTAACCAACCAAAAGAAAAAAATAAATAAAAAAAACTAACCACGTTGATACAAAAAACTTGATGGGTGTCACCAATGTGGGAGACAAATGCCCAGCATAGTGCTGCGCTAAACATGAACGGTTAAACAACAATATATATAACATGTGAGTTTACAACATATTTTTTTAGAACGTTTTCAATATTTTAATACACAAATGAAAGACAACTCTGTACACTTACCTCTCCCCAGCGCAGCTTGGCGCGAACTGAGGAGGGCAGCGGGAACACACAGGATATAACGCAAAAACAGGAAGTAAGAAAATAAAAGCTTCCCCACCAAAATAAAATACAATTAAAAAACAAAGAAAAACAA